>NW_008623960.1:48765-60974 GCF_000691845.1 Merops nubicus
ACATAACCTTTTAAGACTTTCTAGGTTTGGTACACACGCATTTTGGATTTATTTTGTATTCATAAAGAAAATATGAACAGAACCTTGTTTCTGTTAATCTCACTGTGTTTTTAGGAAAAATGGATATAGCTTTATTTTTCTCATTACGTTTTTTAAACTGACTTTCAACAGTAACATTAACATAAAAAAGGGCAGTGTATGTTGTGCAGTACTGTTGTATACTAGCCTCCTTTTCGTTTCTTCTTAGGAGGTTCCAAACCTTCCTCCTCCTTTGTCTTCTGAGGATCCGACTCTTTTTCTTTGTCAGTTACTTGTGAAGTGATTGCAGAAGTTCCAGTATTCATATCCAGCTTTTCATGTTTGTCATGCAGTCCTCTTAGACACACAGATTCTATGACAGGGAAAGCAGGCACAGGAGTGAAAACTGAGGATTGTGATCCTGCAAAATAAAACCAGAAGGATGAACATAGCTACATACAGATAGGATGTGAAAATAAAAGGTACTCAAACACTGGTGATGCACACACAGCAATCTGAACATCTGGATAAGGAAAAGTGGAGCTAGAAGGCACTGTCTGCATATCTATACTAAATGTATTCTGAGCCAATCTAACTGGAAGACCTGGGGGAAAGCAAGCTATTAGTTCTGTAACTCTACTTAAAATCCCCATTCCTCTTTAAGTTGTATTTATTTGTAAGACTCCTACCCACACCAGGTCTTCCTGAGCAAGATGCCAGGTGGAGGATTTATGCAACACTGATGGCGCACAACAGGCCAAGATCACAGAGGAGGGCAAAGCTGTTTTCATAGGAGCATGTTTTAAAAGTCCCAATGAACTGTTGACAAATGCTGCTTTCTAGATTGCCATTCTTGCTTCAGTTCTATTTTAAGAGTTGCACAGTACTGTAGTATTACACTTGCCAACATAATGCATGATCCCAGACATGGGGATCCATACTTCTAGGGAGCCATGCAGTATATTTTGGCCTTAGAGTGCTAAGCAAGGACAAGGGGACTGGTGACTGGCAGCAGTGTGACAATTAAAGGAGTTTCTCAGAGTGACTGCATGAGCACTCATATCTAATTACTTTGTTACATGAGCCACATAGATATGCTAAGTTTTCACCACTACAAAAAAATAAAGATAGGACAGTTCTGGATTTATGTGTATTTTCTGCCCTTCTGAACACAAGCAATTCTCATACTTGCCTTATCCAACTGGGCTTTAACCTGCCTGCTTAGAGAGAGAAAGTTAAAACACACCTATCTACCTGGTATTTTTCACTAGAACTTTACAAAGCAAATGCTAATGACCCATAGAGGGCTAAGAGATTAATCTGTTAAACTTCAAAACTGAGGTAACAGTTCATAGGATATCACACTTCAAACACTCAACACAATTCTTACCAGATGTAGAAGGATTATCCTGCATCAATAAGAGAGGTAGAAGAAGCATTAAAGAGGTTAGATGTAGAAGTAGATGGCTGTGGTTCCTCATAGCAAGACTGAGTAGCGGATGGTGATGAGGTAATTTGGGTCTCATCATTACTTCTTCCTGTCCTTGAGGTATCTTTGGTCACATGGCATTGGTTTTCTACATTAACTTCTACAGTTGGAAGGGGGAAAGAGAAAGTTCTGTATGACAGTGACCACATAATAGCTTCAAAATTCCAAGCAATAAAGAGGGTTACATCAGTCTTTGGAGCTTAGCACCCATTAATGGATCTTGAATTACTCCCTTACCTACTGGTTCTTGAGTTGCATCATGTTTTGTGTTTAAGGATTCATAAAGATAAGCAACATCTGAAAGAGATTTAAAAAATATCGATCAGAATCTCTAAACAAAAACTGACCAACCTTAATCTCACATAAACAACTTCTATTCACAAGTAGCTGCTTCCCCAAAGTGTCTGACAATGGAAGAGGCAAACGAGGGGTCACCTCTATAGTACAATGTTAATACACCCACTTAGGAGGCAATTAGGAACAGCACAGCAAGATCTTTTCTTCTCAGGAAGCCAGGCAGAGCTGCGGCTCGTTTTGTGTGATGTTTAACTTGTGCCAGTCATGGAACCCGAGGCTTAATAATTTCTTAAGCCTAAACTCTGTTTTATGTCAGAACAAACTGTATTTTTACTGATACTTGAATGAAAGTTCTTCGAAGAAGCTTATTATTTCTGATCTCACTTCTCAATTGCTTCAATCAATTTTATTTCTTTGTGAGAACATGAAGACTCAAAAATACAGATAAAGACATGCTCTAAGTTTCATCCAGAAACTAATTTAGTATCTGTTAATAAAACCAACTGGATAATATGCCTTTCTTCTCTATCTTACTTTGATCTAATACAGTTCCAATGATCCCATTGACTTCCTACTTATTTTTCATCTCCAGACACCTACAATCAAATAAGATTCTCTCTTTTTTCTGATCAAAAGTTAGAGTATCATCTCCTTCAGAACTACTCAGAACAGCCAAATACACACACCAAGTCTAAATTTTCTCTCTGTCTTTGTAGATGGAGAAGCAGAAAAAGCAGAACTGGAGGCTTGGTAATTCAAATTCTTGTTAAACAGAAATCATTGACTCAGCTCATTACAGAGCACCTGGAAAACCTGTGTTATTCCAAGCAGCATCAACTGCAATAGTGTCATCTTAGAAAGGATTTGTGAGATAAACAAGCCATACAGACAGACAAATAGGGCTTATCACTGCTTCTTGCAACATTTACAGCAGACAGCATAAATCTGTCTGATCTTTTTGTATATAAACTAACAGCAACTTCATAAGGGAAGCATTTAGTGTTTCAGTAGTGAGCGTGTGTGTACCTAGAATTTTTTATATTAACAGTTCATATATCTATTACTGAATGAAAATTGTAAATACGTTCTTGTGTTTTACGTTAAATATCATGCTATAAGAGTGCCTAGTACCACACCCTCCCTCCTCCCAGTACATCCAATTATCTTCTAAATAATAGGGGAGCTTATAACCATACAAAGTCTGTCTGTTCACCTTGAAGTTCCACTTCAGAGCTATCAAATACAGTAATGAGAATTAACATTTTAAATGCCTCTTTCATCTAAAGTCTTTTCAGAAAGTGACTGCTCTCTACTAAAACTTAAATATTACATATTTCACACTTAAAAGAATTTCATGCTAATGGACAGAGCAGTCGTCTGGGGCACAACAATACATATGTAAATCCAGAACTGGCTCATTCCCTCTCCCCCCTGCATTTATGAAAGTTGAACCTCATCTGTTATGTTTTAATAATAAGCATTTAAATTCTTTCTGCAAAACTTCTCAGTCAGCATTGGACTTAATGATCCTGTATAACTGAATGAAATTAAAAGGTATGAGATGAAAATACTGCTGCTTCAATATTTCCCAAATCATTTACTGACACGTTTAAGGGAGACGACAACACAGATGATTCATAAGACCTTTTAATAATGTTGTTCCATTGCAAAACCTGAGCATTTCCACCTAAACCTTGGTCCCTAACTTCTACCCAGTTAACACATGAAAGAATGTTACTTCCTTCTCAACAACAGTTTGGCTTATTTAAAAACCTTTAAGGAAGGACCTCTATTTTTTTTTTTTTAAAAGACCTAATTATGTTTTTTCAATTACATCATCCTGAAAAGAATTACAGGCACGTGAGGCATGATTCTTCTTTATAACCACACAAATAGTTTTCAAGTTTTACTGAATTCTACTTTCACTATAGGGTTTTCCCCACCTCCACCCCATTTTGCCACTTCCCTCTTTAAAACAACAAAAAGCCCAACCCAAAACAAAACTTAATGCTTTTACAGCCTTTCCTTCTGGTGCCAAAAACTGCTTCCCTGTAATATATAAAGTATCACTAACTACCCCAGCAATTTGACTTGCATGGGGCATGTGAACAGGACCTCATTAGTTACCATTCCATGCATCAGTTCTTCCAAAACTACCTCTAGGCACATTTCAGTTTCAGACAGTTGCTCAGGCTCGTCCCTGAAAAACTGGCACTTCCATGGCCTCTTCCACAGAGACTTGTTTTAAAACATTAGCAAATTACTTGTCTTAAAATTGACTAATTCTGTTTTAATTGTACTGATATTTATTTTATCTCATGGCTCAAAAAAAAAGACAGACTAAGCATGTCATTCAAAAAATATAATTTACTTACTGTTCTCGGGCTCATTTTTTCTGTAAACAAGATAGATCACATCCCCAGTCTGTAAAGGGTACGTCTGCTTCTTAACCACTTTCAGTTTATTAATCACTGTTCCATTTGTACTGTAAAGAGAAAGGCAAAATTACTTAGCATGAAGGTTTTCATAATTATATAGAAAAAGGATGGGAAAACACAAGCTATATTTAATTAAGAAAAACTATTGCCTCTCAAAAGAAAAAAAAAAGACAACACAGTAAGCCAGGATAGAAAAAAGGTCTCAAAACAAATATTTAAAATTTCTCCTAAAGACAGAAGTGCAGAGTTACTAGGACTTCAGAGCTCATTTGCAGCTACTGCTAAAGAGACGATAGCTGACCAACAGAGAGACAAAAGATCCCTGACATTTGGCCAACATCTCAAAATAATTAGATAACTGTTCCTGTACAATAATCTACAACCTTTGAGTGTAAAGCAGGAAAGGACAATAGGACTTCTACTGAAAAAAGTTCCAGGTTATGTCTCCCAATTAACAGTGGGAATCTCCTAAGCTCTGAAAGACAGGAACTTTTCCTGGACAGTCAGGGATGCCATGTGGCATTAATTTTTCTCCCCCCTCCAAACAGTAAAAAACCTGACATCCCAAGGTTAAACTGTTTGCAGCTCATAAGTGAGAAGTTGGTAAGGTGGAAAAACCAGTTATACATAATTAAAAGATGAGTTAGAATTAATCATTTCGATACTGATAAAAACTCCAAGACTATCCAAGGGAGATATTAAATTGAGGAAGAAGAAAATGCAGAGCACTCCTGCTTAATGGAAGTGATGTTTTATACACAAGCTATTAGTGTTTTATAATCAAGTCAAGTTGTTCAAGTACCAAGTAATTCCAGCTCAGTTGCAATAAGCCTCTTTCAGGGCTGCAGCAGTCTAGGTTTTCAGACTCCTGCCACTCAAAATCTCAGCAATTAGTACCAAATATAAACTGACAGAAAACCTGCTTTTTCCCCTCAGCAGAGGAAGCTGCTGCATGAACAGCCAACCTCTGCTGCCACCTCCTGGAGGCCACCACTTATGCCCAGGACACAACACAGCCAGCTTCAAACAGATCAGTTTCTCTCTAGAGAAGACAGATGGTTATTTAGAAATAAGCATCTTCCCTCCCTTCTCTCTCTCTTTTTTTTTTTTTAAAGATTAACTTGGAAAAAATCTATTGTCTTTTAGTAACAAGAATAGAGAAAGAAAACTACAACTTTCATACTTCTGACCTTTCTGGACACAAAGTCAAAAGCATTGCATTACAAAGTCAAAAGGAAAAGCATGTCCTTTTGAATCACCACAGCAAGTCCTGATCAAGGTAATACTTCTTCCTCTTATCTCTGCAACTGCTTTCATTGTCTACATCACTGAAACAACTAATCCAATGTATATAACAAAAAAAAAATGCTACTTTAAACATAAGAAAAAAAAAAACACAGATCTTTGGGTCACAAAATGGTACTATCAGATATAAATTGTCTGCATTGTGAAACAATGCCACAAAAGGTCCTAATGTCATTCTAAAGAGTGGAAGAAAAAAAAAAAATCGTTGACTCAGTTCCACTGGGGTTGATGACTCTACAGTTTGATTAATGAATAATGCATTACCTTTACTTCCTAATCCCAACTATTGTGCAGAATTGATGTGATTAGCTACATCTCACTCAGAACAAGCTTACAGTTTTTGAAGTAGGTGAACGATCTATGTGCTGCAAGACACTTTGGTATCCTTCTGATAAAGATATCAATCTGTTACTTTTTAGTAATTTCTAGCACCTGTCCAGGAGAAGAATGCAATTTATGGTAAAGCAATTTACATTCACAGAAATAGTTTTGACTGGCAGAGTGAGGAGAATTATGCAGTACAAAGTACGCCAGTGCCACCTGAAGATCAGTCTCATCTTTACCCATAGGAAGGGAGGATCTGTTTGCCTGCCATGAGTATCAGCCTTGTGTAAAAAGTTTCCTGCTGCGAGTCACCAACTTACTGCTAAGAATCCTAAAATAAAAAATTTAAAAAGACCTCTTGTTATCTTCTAGGAAAAGTTATCTTAGTTGCCTTTAAAATGTCTTTTTCAAAATAGAGAATCTTAAAATTCCTTTCATTTATGGCAATCCAGCTACTGGCCCTACTGTGTTAAGTCAGCTTGTATAATTTATTTTCTTTCAAGCAGTATACAGCCACTAGTGTATGGTTTGGAAAATAAAAGCAGGAACATGGCCCCAAAAAGGGTGGGTCTGTGAATATTTTATTGTACTATTTGCTAACTCTTGGCTTTTGTTACTTCTAAACTTCTATTAACCCAATAATTTTGAGCTCTCTACACATTTTCTTTTTACCTGCAAATTTATCGTAATTCTTTCCAAAGTAGATGCAAGACCCATTATGCTACCTGGGAGATAAAAACCCAGTGCTGGCCATCTGCATATATTTGATGATATTCTTCGGTTTAACTACAATACAGAAACAAAGTCCACCCAGTTCAACTGTCCCATACTAGCTGCCTTCTTCAATGCCTCTTCACCAGAAAAATCTAAGCTTGACCACAGCAATGTTTCCAAACTATTTTCCACTTCAGAGAAGAAAAAGCTGGCATTGCAGTATTTTTCTGGGACGTTGGGCAGCTGCACTGCCAACTCAAACATTCAAAAATCTTCCTCTTTCAGACTGCTTAATTTTTTTGCGGTCATCTGACACCTGGCACAAACATTGGAAGACCCAAAAGAACAGTCTTCTCCAAGTAGTCTTATCAACACATTCAGTTTCCTGAGTCAGCAAATAGTAGCCACACTTCATACTAACTTAGAGGCAAGCAGAACATGAGGGATCTTAAGCTTTTTTGTTAGATATACAGAAGTATAACAGGCATGAGGAGCTAAGTGGCACTACTCCATAGCTGCAGCCTTTCTCTTACACTACCATTGTAACAAGACCCACCTTTTCATGAATATATCATATAGAAAATTAACTTTAATTTGGCTTTGCTGGTTTTCTGCTGACTGCACCTTCTGCCTCAGGGAGCTGCGGGTGGGAAGGTACAAGGGAAAAAAAAAATAAGGCAGGAATGTTTCTTCATCCTTCCTAATTGCTTTAGCTTGTGCTATCATGACATTGGTCATAATTCTACCAGCAACATGCAACTCAAGCTACGGATGGTTACTCAAGCTTACATTTACAGCTACACTCCAAGACTGCCATGATAGGCAAACAGGGCCTGATGTGTTCTTTGAAATGTCTTGAAATTTGGGATAACATTGGAGAATGACAACTATAAACCATTACCTAGATACCCTATCTAGGCCTGATGTTTTTCCCTAAAATTCAGCATTTCATCCCACAGCTTCCAGAAGTACAAGCCCTCCAGGAATCTAGTCATGGACCTGTCCTGGTTATTTTCCCTAGCTACTACCTAGGCGCAGTGAGGAAATACATCCTCGTCAAGCTTTCAGATGACACAAAAGCAGGGACAGCACTGAGCTGCCATTCAGAGGCACTTAGGCAATCTAGAGGAATGAGCTGACAGGAATGTCACTCAAAAAGGACAAACCCTGTCCTGCACTTGGAATGGAACAACTAACTGCAACAGTAGGAGCTAGAAATCAAGCAGTGAGGGCTCCTGGTGGATCTTATGACCAAGCATAAAATCATACACCTTGGACTTATGCCTAGGCTTAAGTCAGCAGCGTGCCCTGGCAGTGGTGAAGGCCTACAGCACCCTTGGCTGTATTAACAGGGGTGTAGCCAGAAACTCAAGTGAAGTGATTATCATTCCCCTTTACTTGGAACTCATTAGTCCACATCTAAAATCTTATATCTAGTTTGGGGTCACCTAGTACAAGAAAAGTCTTGATAAACTTGAGCAAGTCCAGCAGACTTGCACACAAGGCTGGAGCACAAGACCTGTGAGTCAAGGGGCTAGGGGAACTGGGCTTGTTTTGCCTAGCAGAAGGCAGCTTGGTGAGCAGAGGACTCAATAGCAGCCATCCAGTATCTGTGAGGAATTACCAAGAAGATAGAGACAAGACAGGTTCTTTACAGATGTGACAAAGGTCATAAAATGAAACAAGGAAGATTCAAATGGATGCAAAGAGAACAAACAAACAAAAAATCACTGTGAGGATAATTAAGGTCTCGAATAAAGGCCCTGAGAGGCTACAGAATCTCTACCTTGAAGGTTTTTTGAGACCTGACTAGAGAAAGCCTGGACAATCTAGGCCAAACCCAGGGATGGCCCATCTTTGATGAGTTTGAACTAAATGACCTCCTGAGGTCTTTTCCAACCTGAATAATTCTGTATGTTCTCTTTTACTTGAGGGAATAGATTTAAAAGAAATGCATTACTCATGTAAGTATCTAGAAGTGATTTCATCACCTTGAAAAAGACTCCTTTGAATATCAACATAGCTACTAACTGATCAAGAGACAGAAAAGGAGCAGAGGTGTAAAAAATCTGTTGGAAGAAAAAAAGTAAACTAAAGCTCATACATTCTGCCAGTGGCCCCCAAAAATGTGCATTCCATTCAGTTCAACATTTCAAAGGTTTTTCAGAATGTTCTTGGAGGGATTTTTGTCAAAAGCTCAGCAGGTATTTGGTACTAACCTGAGCTACCAGAACAATATGTTTAACTGCATTCTGGTATGTTGGAACGGGGATTCAGCATGATACCCTTCAAAACCTCAAAGGTGAAATTTCCTCTTTACAGATGTACATCAACATGCTTTGAAGTGTCTTCATCGTCTTTGGGTAAAAGGCCCTCCAGACATGGAAAAATGGGGGGAGGCTGGCAGAAGAGTATTATTTGTTTCTTTACTGACTGCAATAACCTGGCAGAAAAAGAATGTGGTTTGCAGAAGCTTTTTAAAATGTCACAGAGTTCTTGAAATGTAATAAACCAGAAGCTTTTGGCAATCTTACACAAAATATCCTGTCAAAAATGAAGGCGATATGAATTTGAATGGACGAGTATTTCTTAGGAGGAGATCATAATCCTCTTCAAATTTTCATCCACAATTTTATAAAGGAAACTAGAAAACAAACGAACATCCAGTGGAAACCACCCACAACCCCTGCAGTTCTACTTGTACTCCCACAGTAGCCTTAGAACTCCATAGGAAAAAGCCCCACCAGTATAGCAAGTTCACTGGCCAGTATAGAACTTCACAGTATGTGAAGATGTTATTAACTTCATATACTAAAAGTAATTCCACTAAATTAGCCTAGCTTTTTAACAGCAGTTCCAGTGTAAGTATGTGCTTATATCTTTCTATGTCAAGGTCTTCAGCTCTCACACTCCTAACTTAACAAAGAAACCCCCAGAAGGGAAAATAATTATTCTGGTTAAACAAAACTGAAATGTCAACAGTAGAAAACTAGAAAACACATTTTATTATTAATTTAGATTGAATAGGCTTGAATCTCCATCTGACTTTCCCACCACAACTGCCAGACTACTCCAGTACTTATCCCACAGAGACTACAGATATTTTGAATACCAGAAAGATGTAGAACAACTACCGTTTTACTGCACATCTAGTTTATGCTTTTTCTTAAAATACACTGCAGGTATTTTCTTCCCTATACAAGGGCCTGAAGTAAGGCACACTCATGTTTTAGAGCTTTTAAGAATGCAGGCATTACTTTTTCCACAACTCTAAAGAAATATGCTACAGAACTATTGCAACAGTATTTTTCATCCAGTAGACTAAAAATTCCTTTGTAGAGAAAAAAAAGTACTTAGAAAGAGCCAAAACCCCTCAAAACCTAGATGTAAAAGCAGGGGGAAAAAAAAGAAGCAAAAAAGAGAAGGATTTACAATTGATGCCTCAAGCAATGCACAAGATTTTACTTCACAGACTAAAAAGAGTAGAAGCTCACAGAAGAACCAACCTTGTATCTTCCAATGACACTTGACCAGACTCTTCATCCACTATGATTTTACAGTGATCTCCAGACACCAACTTGTTGCCAGGGAAAGATAAGTCACAACCTTAAAAAGAAAGCAGATTTTCCAGTGTGCTTAAAAATACACATTACACAGACAGCTCAGCATTCCACATGGCTATAAATGCACAACAAACTAACTACTCATGTACATCTGCAATAGTTCAAAACCTCTACTGACTTACAGACAGAAACACAGCCTACTACGAGATACCTAAACACAAGTGGTGAGATATCCCTATGTGCTGATATAAGCTTACTCCAATCATTTCAGGATGGTTTAGTTGCCTTTCCTCCCCTCCCCCCCGAATCCTAGCCTTACAGATGGAAATCAAATCACAACTACTCTGTCCTAGAGTGGTACAGAGATAAATTCACACATATTTGAAGTGTTTGATCTCAGCTCTAGAAACACACATCACAGAGCACCCAACTCTTTTTCCACATCACTGTAACACCATTTCATTGGTTTTAACTCTTGCTTTGTTCTGCTCTATTGTGAGGAAAGCAGCAGTGACCAAGAGCTGATAAATAAAACAGTATCACTGTGCTACCTTAAAGTTGTTGTCCTTTTTATGAGTGTTTTTAAACAGGAACATTTTCCTCACCTCTATTGACAGCACTATTACAGTAGTAAAGCTGAAGAGAGTTAAAAATGCAGGACTAAGATTCAGGGATATGCAGGAGAACGATGTTAACACGACAGACACCTTCCTACCAACAACTCCAGGGCTCTGAGCCAATCTAGTATTTTTACTTCACTTTAACACTGCGTGTTCAAGGCAATGCTCAAGGTTGCCTACTAACTTCTCTCACATATGACTCAAAGTACTTGCTTACACAAAAGTTATAATTAACAAATGTTATTCACTTCCACCTACTCGCAGTGTGGGTGCACTGTATCTCAGCCTGCAAGAACAACGTATCCAGGAGGAGAGCAGCAGCTGCTACACATGCTGCTGACAGCTTATCACTAGTCTACTCCTAATATTCACCAGCTACAGAGTTAACTGTTGCCACACAATCTGTGATGTCAGGAAGCCTAAGTGGGTAGAATACATGTGATTGAGGAAGGGACCAACTTTTCCATTCAATGATACAAACTTAGACTTTCATCTAGGAACAGGAAGGTCAGAATCCTCCAAAGAAGCATTTATAATGCTCCTGAAGATTTTGTAGTTAATACTTATGATCCAAAGCTTAGTATTCTGTAACCACACGTTTCATTAATCCATTAGCAAACAGTTATGGAAGCAATAAAACAAGCAAAACTCCATCTTTCTCCTGCAAGATAACCTTCAGCTAGCCCTCAATTTGAAGAATTTACCTACAGCTTAGATGATGATAAACAATCTAAATGCACATTACCACATGTAAATAGGTAAAACACTCTGATGGTTGCTTTAAATGCAGTAAGCATTAAATCCTTTAAAATAAAGGCAAGCAGTAAAAGGTCTAGACTTTGGGAATAAAGTTTTCAAAGCTCCTCTCAGAGCAGCTTTCAGAACTTGTTGGCAATCTTTATATGGCCAGAAGAATTAAGGGCTTTTATGTGGGCGTTTTCTTTTCTGTGAAGCATAAGCATTTTGCATTGCAGTTCCAACTTATTTTAACCACAGAAACGCACTGAGAACGTAAACAGGACTGATGATACACTGAAACTCTTCTGAATCAACAATCACTTTTTCTTATTTGTACCAACTGCCACAGACTACCTAAAAGAGACACTCAATTTTCAAATGTGCACATGTCACAACCTGGTAAAAAGGATCAGTGTAAAACTTCATCTTTACACAGAGCCAAGACGTAAAGTAGGAATAAGGCACCGCCTGGCAAACACCTTCAACATTTGAAAGCACCAAAACCAACTAGTTTCAGCCCACCTTCCCACGCTTTAAAGGCCAGGAGGAGGGATCGCTGGTGTCCCCCCAAACACCGCCCTACGCCTGCACGGCATGTCCCCGTCCCACCTTTCTTCCGCCCAATTGTCCATTCTCTTTTCAGCAGCAAGACGTGCGGCTCTGCCTCATCAGCACCCAGCCGGATCAGCCTCCCCCAGGGCTG
>NW_008623961.1:0-10024 GCF_000691845.1 Merops nubicus
CCCTCTCTCTTGTGCACGGCTTGCCGGGTGGGCGCAAACAAACGGCCATGGTGCCGTGGGCCCGGTGCCCGCGGGGCGCTGCGGGGCGAGGCTCCGTGTCTCCGTGCACTGCTCTGGGTCTTGCAGAAATCCCCAGCTGCCTTGGCTAATCCGTGGTGGCCACGTGGGGCCTGCAGAGGCTGCGGGCCAGCAGGGAGTTCGGGTAGGGCTGGGGCTGCTGCTGTGCCTCACTCCATTGGGGGAATTCCTCAGCAGTTTAGCTACATCTTTGTACCATCCTTATCTGTGGTTTCTGCTCACTTCAGAAGTGAGTTTTCTATGTAAAACACATCATCTGAATTCCTGCCCAGGATCACCAGGCAGAAGTCCGTCGCTCTTCAAGCACAAAGGCTGATCCACGTCCTTGGCGTGTCCCAGTCCCCACCAGCCCCCAGCTAAGAGCTTGCCCAGGGAGGGAGCCTGGGGTCTCACTCAGCACAAGGGTGCCAGTGTTCCCCCTGTTGCAGGCTGGGCCCATCAAAAAAGCAGAGAGGACTTGATTGTGTCTGGGTAAACGAGTTCTCGACCTATGTGTACTTCTTCCTCCAGTGTTTTTGTGAGTGCTTTGGTTCAGACTCAGTCAGTCTGAGAACGCAAAGCAAAGAAGATCCATTCACTGCAGCCCCTGGCAAGCCTGGCGAAGGCTACACCCACACAGCCCCTGGGCAGCCACACTGGTGGGAAACACTTCTCCAAAGCCTAATAAAGCCATGACACAAATACTAGACAACAGGAGGATTCCTTCAGGTCCACTCTCATAGCCTGTCTCTGGAGCTTACAGTTAAATGCAGCCCACCAGCACCTCAATGCACCTGTGTGTGGGCAAAGAGCTGGGAGTGACAGTGGGGATGCATGGGGGTAAATTGACTGAAAAGGGGATGCTACAGACAGCTGAAAGATGCTCCAAGCACCCTACAGCCAGTCAGGCAGCTGGAGGCCTGGGCTGGCACTGCCCCAGGCAGCACACTGCTGAGGAGCAGCGATGACTGTCAGACCAGCTCCAGCCCATGTCTCCATCTTGCAGCCTCAGACCACTGCCTGCCCCCAAGTACTTGCTGTGCACCACAGCTGATGTGGTTGAAGACAATTTCATTTTTAAAAAAAAACATATACAGGCCACTAATGGATCATTTTCTTGACTCCCAAAGGCAGCTGCAACAGCAAGATGAACTTTCTGATGGGGAGAATCTTGTCAAATAGGAAATTAAAAGAAACCCATTTTTACATAACTTGACGAAAGACACAATTTTGGCACAACAGTACAGTGTGGTCTGTGGCACCTTGCTGCTGGTGGGCTTTGTACCATGTGCATATAGTTAGCACTGGTACGGGACTATGACACTCCTTCCAGCAACTTGGGAAGTGTGTAGGAAAGGGTATTTCCTCCAGGCTTCACTTGGAGCACCTTCACTGACCTTATGCCCATAAATATGATCCATAGCAGACTGCCTGACAGAGCAGTTGCCATCCTATGACTGCTTCACCGTGTGCTAATTTCCTGTGGTTTATCGTCTCTTGGACAACTTGCATGCTGTAAATGAGAGCACGAGTCTCACAGAAACTTCAGATCCAGTAAGTCAAAGGAATTAATGTTGCAGGAAACCACAGGAAACCTGAGAAATGCGAACTTGTTCCTCTTAGAGTCTGTGCCAGCTGGGCAGTGTGACCTACCACCAAGTGATGGTGTACATAAGCACTAGAGAGTGGTGAAAAGCTGCTTGCTTAGAGGCTTAAATCATTACTCACTGCAGGTATCTACTATAAGTGAGCTGACATCCTGAATAGTGCTCCTGTCCATTAGTTTCCATGCTCCCAGTAGTCTGAAATCCAACTTCATAACTTTATTCCCTCCATTGCTCCCACATGGCCTATTGGAGCAAATCACACCTTGTCGACAAGGCAGGCACCAGAAGGCAAGTTCCACCTTTGAGCCAGGGGGAGGACTCCTGGGGCTAAGGCTTCCTAATGGCAGGTGATGCATTGTGGCATTTAGCAGTGATTAAGTTTGCTTAAACTGATCATCCACTGGATTAACTGATGGCCAGTGGATTACCAAGAGATTTTTTGAGCTCAGAAGACATTAGCTTGAAAAGAGGTCTAAAAGAAGCACGAAAGATCTGTACCGGTGTGGAGGGGGAGCTGGGCGGTGCCTGTAGTGGGCTTGACACCACCGTGTTGCCAGCTCGTGGTGAGGCAGATGGGATGCAGCTGACAGGGCTCGCCCCAATGGTGTCCCCTGTCAGACATCTCTGTTTTGCTTTTAGGCCAACACCATGTTGTGGTTCCAGAAAAAATTCCTCCCTGCTTCCCAAGAGCATGGCAAAGCTGCCTGGCGAGGAAACTAGCTTGTTTCCTTTCCTACATCTCTCACATACAGACAGAAGAACCAGCATTCCCTGCAAAGATGAAGACTCCTCAAAAATAAGATCTGCACATGCAATTTGCATTTTGGGGCACACCAGCCTCCCACAGGGCTGTGGCACAGAGTTGTGGCTTGGGTGCTCTCAGCTTGCCAGTCCTCTGAAGCTGGTCTAGCTGGGCATGGGCACGAAGCGCTTGGCTGCTTGGCTCCTTCCTGGGGCCTCAGGGCAGTACCGGGGTTTCTAGCCAGGCTTTGGAGATTCCTTGAGCAGCTCCTGTAGTGAGGTCAGGATGGAGAAAGGCACCCTGGGGACAAGGCTTTGTCCCTGCTCTTCGGGCAGTGCTCCTTTCAAGGACCTGGTGTCCAGTGCTGAGAAGATCCCTCCATCCCAGGAGCCTGGCAGCCTCTGACAGCTGGAGTTTTGGGTTTTCATCTTTAAAGATGTCTAGGAGAGTTACCAAAGTCATGGGGATGCAAGCGTTGGATTGCTTTGACCCTGGGACAATCACAGCCTTAAGGAATGCATTCTTACCCTGTGTTTGACTGTTAAAAGGCCACACAGGGCTCTGTGTGGTGTGAAGTGCTACCAGCCCATGATGCCTAGCATCAAACAACCCTTCTCTGCCCGAGGGACCCCCATGCTGACACAACAGGGACTAGCTGGCATCCACTAGCTCTTGGGTGTTTGCTTTAGGGGAGCAACTCTGCCCCAGGCTTGGGACATCAGATGCAGGGGTTCCCAGTCTCCTGCTGTGTAAGTCAGCCTGGGTCAGTGAGAAGGTAGGTGGAGCTCTGCGCAGGAGTGTTTATTTAGCTACCTGCAACTGGAGCTTGGCAGAGATTGACAAAGCTCCTTCCCTGCATCGGCCTCCCAGGCAGCCCCACAACTTCCCCATGGCCCATTTCAGCAGCATGGAGAACCAGCAGTCTCCATTTCAGAGACTGAAGCAGCCCCTCCACCGCTGCTTTCTCCATCCCAGGGTTGCCGTGTCAGGGCTGAGGCTCTCTCTGGTTGCCGGGGGAGTTTTTTGCACCTGACTGTAGCTCTCAGACAAGGCCTGTTGTGCAGCTGGGGCTGCTGGCCATAGTGGGCTCTCGGGAGGCAGCGGTGCTGCCTGCACATACATGCTCCACCTAAAAATTTCCAGCTGACTTGAGCACTTTCATTTTTCCATCCCATATTCTGCACAAGTCATAGCAGTATTGATGATATCGCAGGTTGGAGAGACATGACTGCAACCGCTCCTAGCACTACGCAGATGACTCCACCATGTTATCAGCTGAACTTCTCTGGGATTTTTTTTTTTTTCTTCAGCCACAAAATACCAGAAGTCTTTTCCCAGCAAAAATACTGATTTCTTTGCAGTTAAACTGCAGCGAACCCTTATCAAGCAAATACTGGAAAGCTAAGTGGATCAAAAGGCAGCCTGATGAAACCTCATGGGGACAGTAGCTTTAAAAAGTCCCCCCTTCACTGTAGTGCCACCACAGGACAGGGGGGCCCATCAGGCCAGGTTAGTGCATCACAACCTTAAGACAAGTGTGGGTGCCACATAAAGCCACGGGGGCTTTATTTTCCAGCACTAACCAGCATCTCCACCCAGATCTACACTGATTTTGGAGACAGTAATGGTGCAACTGATGAGTCATAGCCACAAATATTATCTATTTTGTAGCAAAATTATAGTGTTAAGCCTGCCAGGAGTAACAATTGCAGAGAAATTAGCAGAGGAAGCAGAAAAATGACTGGGAGAAACTTTCCCTGAAAGACGGAAAAGTGGCCATGAATCCCGTCAAAGCACAGCAGAAATCATTTGAGATTTGAGGGTACCTCATAGCTAGATCTCTTACAGGTGCCTCCATACTCCACCATCAATGCAGGATGGGGCACTAGATTGGAGGCAGTGGCCCGCTTTCCCCTCTGTCCCAGCCTGCCCGGCCAAGAGCCCCAGCCTGACAAACTGGTGGGCTTATGTGGGTTTTGGTGCCTATGGGGAGCTGCCAAGCATATGTTGAAGAGCAGACCTAAGTGTGGACAGATTTCCCATTGGTCCCATCTTCAAATCAGGGCTGGAAAAAGTCCCAAACTGATGAGAGCCTGTGGCATTAAAAGAAAACCCCACTTGCATCACGGCTGCCTCCTCGCTCGCTTGCTGCCTGCCTTTGGTTGACCTAGTTGAGTCACGGGGAGATGGCGAGTGAGAGACATCCTGCGCTGTGGTTGGCACTGACGCTGCCTGGGGAGAAAAAGGTGCTTCTCCCGGGGGTCGAGCCGTGTCCCACACAGGCACAGCGAGCAGGGGCCAGAGTGAGAACCCTGGGGCAGGCCCAGTGAAAAGGTCCAGCTCTCCTTTACACCCATGCCACACCAGCCTGGCCCCGTTCCCCATGCTGCAGTCCCAAGGGAAAAGCTGATTTCTCTTTCTTTGGCCAAAGCAAGGGACATCGCTGGTGGCCCTCTCCCAGACAATGTGTGTGAGAGATGTCGCAGGCTGAAGGCACAGGCTGGGTGATGGGGAAAGGAGCCAGGCTCTGGGTAAGCTCCTACAGGGACCTAGCTGGGTGATAAACCACTGTTCAAATGTGCTAAGCATGTTCAGACAAGTTCAGGGCTTGCAAGTGCTTTTCTTAGTTGAGTTTCAAAGGAAATACATCCAACACGTGGCATTATTGCTTGTTGTGTCTTATCTGATCAGGATACACATGTAACCCTCCTCCCTGGGTGCCAGAACTGGTGCACAGGGATGTGGGCAGTGGGGCCACTGACTGTGGCCCAATCTGCATCCCCAGATGGGCTGTGGCACAGAGAGCCTTTCCTGGGAAAAAACAGATTTACTGTTCTTCTTAGCACTAAAGGTTGTTTAGAATTGGGACAGGAAGGTGAAACAGGCTTTATTTTTCTCTGCAAAGCCTTTCTTTGTATGCAACCCTTGTTTGTTTTTGGTTTTTGTTTTTGTTTGTTTGTTTGTTTGTTTGTTTGTTTTGTCAGGGCTGCAGAAGCTGGAGCCTCTGAACAGAGAGGTCTTTTCAGCTTGTTACACATCAGGAGAGCATCCCAGGGAGCAGCCGAGACCTCTCCAGCTATAAAGGGAGTGGACCTGAGACTGGGGTTCCCTCTGCTTGGGCATTTTGCCCAAAGCAGAGCTGGGACAGAGAGGCTTTACTTCACCCCCTGAGGTACTTCAGAAAGGGATGCAGGTGAGCCCCAGCCCTCACAGCCATGCCATGATGCTGCCATGTTTCCACATGATCTGGTGGATCCAGCCAGGGCAATCACCATGAAAGGAGAAGGAAGTGCTGTAGGAAAAAAAAAAAAAAGAAAAAGATAATTTTGGTCCCAAGCCTTGAATGAGTCTGAGCATGTCGGCAGGGAAAAGTAGTTTCAGAACAACAAACTTCCTTCCTTGCTCAGATCTAAGTTACCTATTGCATATGTACAGAAGATGCAACTGAAAAGAAACAGTCTTTTAAGTTTCTAAAAAACTTGCCTATGCTAAAAAGCAAAGAATCCCTAAACACTGGATGAGGAAGAGTTGATTTAATAAGAAATTGTCACCAAATTCCTGAGCTGTACTTTACTGGGTTTGGAGTCTTGCAGTGAAAATGTTTAACAGCTGCTAATGTTAGCATGGGAGCCTGTCCAGAGTGTTGTAGCTATCTGAAAGAAAATGAAAAGTAACAAATGGTCCAAGTATCTGTTTAACACGTGAGCTCTGGTGGCACTGCAGGGGAGAGAACACTGCTGGTCATACATGCCCTGGGTTGATGCATTTGCCTTGGTGACAAACTGGGAAACTCTTCTCATCTGCCCAGCAAAGAGGGTGAATGCCTAAAAGCACATGGGGCTCATTATCATGGGATGCTGGGAAAAGCCAGCTGAGACTTTACAAGACTTACTGTGGGATATCAGGGGGAAGGAGCAAACAAGGAAAGGGAGGGACCAGGGTGGTTCGGGGAGGAACCAATGTGGAAAAAGAAAGAGAAAAGGGGACAAGAAGGACTGCGTGGATGGATTCCTGTCTGGCTGTGCCTGATCACTACGGTATGTCCTGCCTGCTTATTAAACTCTCTTTAGCTGCTTTCATGGTGAGGCCATCTGCTTGGTGTGCACAGGTACGCATGGAGGCCAGCAGCCAGTGTGCCGGAGCAGCAGCAGCTGGAGAGATTGGGATATGTGGGTGGATAAGTTGGTGAGTGCAATTGCTAGCAAACAGCAAGCCGGGCCAGCTAGAAACTAGCATAAAAATGCTCAGGAGCCAGGAGAATAGACTGGAAAGACTGTATGTTTAAGACCAGCAGCTGAAGGAATCTATGTTGTGTGTATAAGTGTTTCTATTTTCTGCTAATGGGCTTTTCATCCTGATCAGTGAGAGATAGGAGCAGGATGAGGCCACTGGGGTTGTTTGTGTGAGGACTGTGCATCTTCTGCCCGTGCTGATCTGCATGGCTGTCTGTGTATGTGTGTGTGTGCACACGTACCACGCGTGTGCACACTCAGCCTCGCTGCTGGCCGAATTCTGAGCCAGGGCTGCGACAGCCTTACCTATATTGGGCTGCCAGATCTGGCAAACCCAAACAGAAACCAAACTGAGCGCAGGCTTCCCCAGCGGGACGCTGGCATGGACCCACACCTGCTTGCCTGCCTTCAGAGGAGTGTTCCCTCTCCAGCCCTCCCAGGGTGGCCGGGGTGTGGGAGGTGCTGGCTACAGGCAAGGAAGCCCTGAGCAAATCCCGGAAGCCCAGCCGTGTTCCTGGCTTCACAGGAGGAACTAGGCAGGGCTATTTACGTATATAAATATTTCACTTAAGGACTAGTGAAAGTGGCAGGTGAAGAAGAAAACCAACAGGTTAGCTGCAGTATATTGGTGGTGAGGGGCTGAATACTCAGCATCCTTGGGTTTTGTGCTATGCCTGGCTGCACCCCTCGTACGTCTGTGGGACTGGCAGGGCGATGGCTGCGTGGGAAGGGCAGGGAGACAGGGGCTCTGTGGGCTCTGTCTGCCACCACAGCCTTCCTGCTGTCCCCTGCTTTAGAGCCCGCCAGAGCCTGGGTGCTGCCGTGTGTAATACAGAGAAAGCCTCTGGCCGGGGTTAGTCATTTGAGGCTCTCGGTACTGCCTCTCCGCCTCTGAACTGGCGCTGCAGGGGGTGGGCACGCTCCTCCGGGGAGCCCCCACGCACACCGAAATACAGCCCCGTGATGGCTGGGGGGGCCCCCGTCCACCCCCTGCAAGTGCAAGAGGCCTCCTGCCTGCTGAGACACATAGCCCCGGGCAAATGGGACCTCCTTGCTTGTTTTATAGTTGTAGGAGAATTACACAGCAGCTGGGAAATATTGCCTGCCACTGCTGTTTTACTGGCTTATGTCATGAAGACAGTGCAATCAGTGTTGGATGAGCCCGAAAGCCTCAAGGGCTCTCTGCTGGGGGCACCCTGAGAGACCAAGGACCACTTGTGTTTTGGAGATACGGACCTTATCTCACCCAAAAGTAAAAGTTTAGACCTATGGAAACACCTTTGTAATAACAACTTTTCAGTCGTTTTTTCAAGCTGCATCTAGACGATTCAGTTTTTTGCAAACAAAAGGAATAAAGAATAAAAAGTGAAAACTCAGTGCAGGTTGTTCCTGTCTGCCACATTAAAGCAGAGAATGGCACCAGGTCCCAGCAACCTCCCTCCTGTGGGGTCCAGAGAAGGGAACAGTGATGCTGTGAGGAAAAATCTCTGCTGGGACTCATGCATGACCAAGGTAAGTGTCAGGATAATTTCCAAACGTTCATGCTAGTGCTACATTTGGTTATTTTTACAGGGACTAAAGATTTAATTATTGAAGAAGAATTGGTCAGGCCTTAAGAAGTAGTGAACAGGATCTGATTATAGTCAGTGTGAGCAAAGAGAGGGCTGCCCCAGTCAGTAATACAGCTACTGAATCTTTCAAAAGGGCTAATACAAGCTAGGGGAAATTATGAGCAAAACTGACCAGGTGGAAAAAACAATAACTAAATGACTGTGAACAGAAAGCTAAAGAGCTCTTTAAGAAGTGTTTTAAGAAATAGTGAAGGAAACAATTTAGTCAGAAGTTTAGCCTGACAGCTGATAAAAATAAGAAAACAATATTTGGAAAACAAGAAAAGGAAAGAGTCTGTATTGTCCATGAGGGAGATGCTCTGCAGCATCATGCTGGTCAATGTGCTTTTGTTGACACCAGATCTTGATTCGGTCTCTGTGGAGTTCCATAAATAATGGATAAAACTTTGCTGATGAAGCTGATGGTAAGAGGCAGGTGAAGTGGTACTGCATGCATCCTGAGTAGAAAAGATGAGCATATCACCCTAATAAAACACCTGCAAAGGGATGAAGCAACTCAAATAGGAAATTGTGCTGCATGCAGTTGTCCCTTGCTATGCTTGGCTGGGGCAAGACTAACCCATCTCTACCTCTTTAAAATAACAGTTTGAATTAAATGTAAAGTCATCGCAGCTGATTAAAAAGCACAAATCACCCCAAGACAGAGGGACACATGGTAGAGGCTGGAGTTTGCAGGCAGAGCTGTTGCAATCTCCAGCCTGTCTCTGTCCCAGAAAGGTCACCAGCTTGTAACTCTCTCTGTCCTTACTGCAGTCTTTGCTTGCCTACCACCCATCTGCTCATGCTTCACTCTAGGTATTTAATGGAGCTAATAAGAGGTAATACCTCTGCCTGCAAATCTTCCCTCAAACCCCACTCACAATTCCTGTCATCATGTTTAAAATAAGTGAATAGGTTATAGACCTACAGGAAAAATCAAGAGCTGCAACAAACCCTCATTTTCAGGAAGGATGACTTCAGAGGCATCTTTTTTCACCAAAAAACTCCCACGGGGGGAATGAGGGGAAGCAGGGCAATGATAACAGTGCCAGATAGGCAAGAGAAACCACTTGCTTAACCCAGAGCAGAGCTGTGTCTGGAGCATCACTAGCTTCACGTCCCTCTTGGGGGCCTCTAACACCACAGAAATGACTGGGAATGGAGCTGGATGAACTGGTGAGCTCTACAAGACCAGATGCATTTCTGAATGTCAACTGTAGAATTTTTTCTTCGTAGAATCCTAGAATATATTTGGCTGGAAGGGACCTCTAAAGATCATCTAGTCCAACCCCCTTGCCATAAGCAGGGACTTCTCTAACTAGGTCAGGCTGCTCAGAGCCTCATCCAGCCTGATCTTGAATGTCTCCAGGGATGGGGCCTCCACCACCTCTCTGGGCAACCTATTCCAGGGATCTAGCACCCTCATACTGAAGAACTTTCTCCTAATGTCTAACCTAAATCCACCCTTTTCTAGCTTAAAGCCATTACCCCTCATCCTGTCACTCCAAACTCTTGTGAATAGTCCCTCCCCTGCTTTCTTGTAGGCCCTTTTCAGGTACTGGAAGGTTGCTATAAAGTCCCCCCACAGCCTCTTCTTCTCCAGGCTGAACAACCCCAACTCTCTTGGCCTGTCTTCACAGGAGAGATGCTCCAGCCCTCTGAAGATTTTTGTGGCTCCCCTCTGGACATGCTCCAACAGCTCCACGTCCTTCTTGTGCTGGGGGCTCCAGAGATGGACACAGGACTCCAGGTGAGGTCTCACCAGGGCAGAGCAGA
>NW_008623961.1:10315-15255 GCF_000691845.1 Merops nubicus
CGGCCCCGCCCAGCTGAGTAGCCTCAGCAAACCTGCTGAGGGTGCACTCGATGCCACTGTTTGTGTCATTGATGAAGGTGTTAAACAACACCAGTCCCAGTACAGACCCTTGAGGGACACCACTTGTGACATTTTCCCATCTAGACATTGAGCCCTTGACCACAGCTCTCTGGGTGTGACCATCCAGCCAATTTCTTATCCACTGAACAGCCCACCCATCGAACCCATCTCTCTCCAACTTAGAAAGGAGGATGTTATGGGGGACAATGTCAAAGGTCTTGGCTAAGTCGAGATAGATGACGTCCACAGCTCTTCCCTTGTCCAGTGATGCAGTTAATTAATTGTAGAAAGCCACCAGATTGGTCAGGCAGGACTTGCCCCTTGTAAAGCTGTGCTGACTTTTGAACCACCTCCCTGTCCTCCATGTGCTTTAGCTTATCTTCTAGGAGGATCTGTTCTATGATCTTCCCAGGCACAGAGGTGAGGCTGACAGGTCAGTAGTTCCCAGGGTCTTCCTTTCTACTCTTTTTAAAAATGGGTGTGATGTTTCCTTTCTTCCAGTCACTAGGGACTTTGCCTGACTGCCACGACTTTTCAAATATTATGGACAGTGGCTTGGCAACCGCATCAGCCAATTCCTTCAGTACTCTGGGGTGCATCTCATCAGGGCCCACGGACTTGTGTATGTTAAGGTTCCTCAGGTATTCATGAACCTTGTCCTCATTGACTGTGGGAGGGACTTTGTCTTGTGGGCCATCTACTTGAGAGCTGCAAGGAGAGAAGTTGCCATTGAAAACTGAGACAAAAAAGTTGTTCAGGACCTCGGCCTTCTTCTCATCCATTGTTACCCCATTGCTGTTCCTCAGGGAGGGGATGCCCTCTTTGACCTTCCCCTTCTGGTTTATGTACCTATAGAAGACCTTGTTTTTCTTTGCATCTCTTACCAAGTTCAGCTCCAGCTGCACCTTGGCATTCCTCACCTCATCCCTACAAAACTGGGCAATGTCCCTGTATTCTCCCCAGGATACCTGTCCCTGCTTCCACTGCCTGTGCAGTCCCATCTTATCTTGTAGTTTTACCAGCAGGTTTTGCCTCAGCCATGCTGGTTTCTTTCCTTTCCTACTCAGTCTCCTACAGCTGGGAATCAAAAGTTCTTGTGCCCTATGAAAAGCATCTTTAAAGATGTGCCAGCTCTGCTCTGCCCCCTTGTCCCTAAGGACTATTTCCCAGGGAGTCTTACTAACTCCTTGAAGTGCTGGAGGTTTGCTTTCCTAAAGTTTAGGGTCCTGGCTTCACTTTTCATCTCCCTCATACCCTTTAGGACAGTGAACTGCACTAATGCATGATCACTGCAGCCCAGGCTGCCTCCTGTCTTGATGGCCCTGAGGAGCTCACTAGCATTTGTGATCATCAGGTCTAGTATTGCATCCCCTCGAGTAGGGCCACCTATTTCCCACCTTAGGAAGTTGTCATCTAGGCACTCCAGGAGTCTCCTGGATTGCCTACAGCTTGCTGTGCAACTTTTCCAACCTTTCAGTAGATTATTATTTGTCTTTACCAGAAAAAAAATGGTAAAAGATGTATTTGATTATTTTCTTCTGATATCTTATGGTATGATGGTATGGTATGATGGGATTTCTGACTGAAGCAGCTACTGAGGAAGAGTAAGGGAGATCGGTATGACTAAGTTCACCTTGACCTTTTTAAAGGTGCCACAGTGAACGCTTAGCCACTACCCACTCGGCTGATAGTGTGGCAAATGAAGTCCACCCTAAGAAACATAAGAGCACGGTCCACAGCAACTACTGGAAAGAGATAATGCTCAGGGCAAAGATCACCGCCAGCAATGAAAAATCTCCCTTCACATCAAAAAGGGGGCAGCAGCTGACCTTTAGCAGTTTAACAACTCTGGTGTGAAATGAGTTGGCTGCCAGCTGAGAGAACGCTGACTTTGGCTTGCTGGGAGGTTTGCACTGCTGCCCATCGGTGGCTGTGCTAACACCATGGTGTGAAAATCTGGCATTAAACACACACGCCTTCCTCGGTCACTGTACCGCTTACAGATGCCATCCAGCCTGGCCCAGGGCGCTGGGCATGCCACAGTCCCCAAGGAGCAATTAACACTGGCAGCAATGCCAGAGGGGCAGGTCCTAATCCTGCCTGGCTTTGCCATACCCAGTGCAGTCACAGCTCAGCATCGAGTCCTCCTGGATAAAGCTTTCTCTTGGCCAGAGGACTGTGACAGCCAGGGAACATGACTCCGCACAGCAGTGAGGAACCAGCAGCTGCTGGAGGTGTGCCACAGGGAACTCACCACTCACCCCACTGCTCTCATTAAGCAGTTTGCTTGGAAAAATCCCAGCACAACACTCTAAGATGAGGCATAGTGGAATTTACGTCAGTACTGACACTCCTCTTCTGGGGTCTACACACAAAATCCTGACTCCACATAAAAGTCAGTATTTTTATTTGTGATTTCTCAGCATTTGCACAATTTCCATCTCTACTTTACACTGCCAAAGTGTAACATGAACTCCTTCCTACTGGTTCAATGCCTCGGCCACTTGAAATCCTTGATACACTTATCAGGTATAGAGTGGCTATCAGCGAGGACCAAGAAAGAGCCACATGGAAGTGAAATCAAGTGAGGTGGTTCCGAGGCACTAAAGCAATGGCCCACAAACTTTTTAGGCAAAATTCCTTGACTTTGATAAATAAGTCTGGCTTAGTGACAAAATACGTTATTTTTGGAGTGGGCAGAGGCATTAAATGGCAATATCTGGGGCACACACTGAGCAGCAGGACCTGGATGAAAATCTTGCCTTTGTAACGCTTTGCTTTTTCCCCCCCCCTCCTATATAACTGCAAGTCTTCCATTGCTATTTCCCACTTTTTCCTAAATCAAATCCTGTGATCAGTTACTCTTGAGACAAAGACAGCCTTGGTGGAAAATAAAGCAATATAACACAAGAAGACAGCCCAACACAGTGGAAGTTGTATTACTTACAGCTCTAGCTTGGCTTGCTGGAGGGCCCAGAGGATCCCCAAGGTGAAAGGCACCTTTGCAGAAGGGCAGGTCCCAGGAGGACATGGTCTGTCCTTCAGTTTTGACAAGCCATCAATAATCCTCCACTTCCATCAATAGTGGATCCATATATCCAATTAAATCCAATCCAATAAACCAAATAAAATCCATGAATAATTATCTGCTTCTGCTGAGCAGTGGTTTCATACAGACCATGCCTTATGATTATTAAGAAAAATAGAGTTGAAAATATTATTGAAGGCACAGTGAATACGCACAGCTACTCCTCTGCCCAAGACTTCCTTGCCCCAAAAGACAACACTAGGTTTTATTCTTGGAAAACCAAATTGGTTGCTATTCATTTCCTTTTTCCTTCTAGATGTTTACAAACAGTTCAGTCAGTTGTCCCACTGCTTTTCTGAAAAGTAAAGTTAAACTCTGATATAGTGTCCCAGTTTCTCCTTTTGGGGTGGTGAGAGCACTTTCTTGGGAAATGGGAACTAAACTGATGATGGCACCAGCAAGGGCTCACGTGCTGTGACTCCCACACACAGGGTGCTCCACAGAGGCCAGAGGCTGTGGTCCCCAGTGAGGAAGCTCTTTGCCCCATCCTGCTGGTTGGAGCACAGCAGCCTTGTGGCACAGGAGTACTGTCAGGCTGGGGCTCTGACCTGCACCTCAGACTTGGTACAGCAATGGCACTACAGGATTTAGCCATGGTTATAAAACACTCATCTCTCCAGTCAGGGAAAGCCCAGAAATCACAGCCTAATGTAAGAGATACTGGATTGTTGTCAAAAAAAAAATCCCCACAAACCAGCAAGGCATACTGCCACTAACTCTGGTTTCCTTCAGTCTGTGCTGGAATAACATTGCTGCATGTGCCACTGAGAGGCATTTCTTTGGAAAAAATAGAGACGACTGAGTAAGCGGGGTCTGCTGCTGAGTGCCAACAGGATCAGGGAGCCCCAAAGCCACCTCAGCCTACCTGCTTGCCCCCTCACGAGAATGGCACGATGACTGGAAAGTGTTGAGAAAACCCTCAAGAGACTCCGTCATTAGTGTTGCCGTGGAAGAGGGACCAAAATAATTTCGTTCAACACAACCAATTTCAGCAACTGTTGGATGTTTGCATTGAGCCTGCGATGCGTTGGGGTGCCAAAGGCCAGGAAGGTTTCCCCTAGGAGGGAGAGCAAGGGCCCTGACAGCACAAGTCTAAAGCCACCAAATTTGCATGCAGTTGGCTTTTCATAATGCAAGGCAGGAGAACAAGCTGAAGGCAATTGAAACCGTGAAAGTCAGTCTGCACATAGGTGTTTATGATGCCTCTGAATGAGCTGTCCTCTTTCCTGTTTCGGACACCATGACAGATATGTTACTTGAAATGTAGCTTTTGATCCTCAGTGCTACCAGTGTTGTTAACCCAGGCCAAGCGACACTTGCACTGGGGGACTACAGAAATGATGAAGCAATTTCAGAAATATATATGCACAGCTTCCACCCACATTTTTTTTTTTTTTTTTAGGGTTTTAGAAACAAAACCAGTGCAAGATCCAGAGTCAGGGACGGAGGAGAGACAGGCGAGAGCTCGTGTCTGGTTCAAAGGCATGTACTCAGAACGTGACAAATATGGGATCGCATGAGTTTGGAAGATCTTAGCACGGCAGCCTGGCTTGTTTGCAAAAACTAAACAGCACATGGCAAAATCAAGTTTCCTTTCCTGGAGGGAGCACACAGAGCACAACAGCCCAGGCTGTCTGTGTGTGACACAGCAATGCCTGCTCTTCCAGGAAGGCAGCCGTGGCGTGATGATCGCGTGCTCTCGCTCTGGGATCACCCACGGAGACACCGACGAGGTGGTGGGTGGGCTCTGCGGGACCTGCAGCGGCTGGCGCCGGCCGCCCCTCCCGCCGGG
>NW_008623961.1:15286-21853 GCF_000691845.1 Merops nubicus
GCTGCCGCCCCTCGCTGCTGGCGCACGCCACGGGCAGAAAGGAAGGTGCCAGGTAGCCCTGGCCACAGAGCCCTGCTCCGTGCCTGCCTGCAAGCGATGGGAGTCTGGGGACACTGCCCCTGAGACATCCCCACGGCAGGGACCTCCGGGCATGAGGAGACACTTGCTCAGGCACTGTGCAGCCCAGACAGCCCTCTCCAAGCCTGTTTCACCTTTCCCGTGGGACTGGGACAGCTGGGTTCCAGCTTCCTAGCCACGACTGCTATCCATCTGTTCCGTGGGCATCTGAGACCTCTGCCCATGGGGGAAAGACCCAGAGCTGGATGTGTTCCTCACCAGGAAGCAGCTCTGAAGCCACATTTGAGACTTCCTTATCTCCAGAGCATCCATGGGCTCCCTACACCACCAAGCCCTTTATGGATGAACACCAGAGCTGCAAGTAGGGTGAAGCAAGTACCTAGATATGGCAGGATGCTGCATATCCACAGGAGCAATCTGCTTCTCCACATCCCCCCAGCTTCAGTAGGCCTCTGCAGCACCCCAAGTTATCACTTCACTCTTCTGCAAGGCTTGGCCAAGCCTGAGTCCAGCCACAGCTGATACTGAACCTGGTGCAGTGCCGTCTGGGCTCTGACCAGTAGGTGTCAAAGTCTTGCCTCCAAACTCACCAAATCAGAGGGAACTGCCTAGAGGCAGCACAATTCTCTTTGCAGCTGCTCCAGTCATATTTCTGGATAAGGATGGAGGGGTTAGGGTTGTTCTGGGGTCTCTTATCAGGCTGGGGTTCAGCTGGGGGCTCCAGCATACTCTGGTGGGTGACCACTGGTGAAAGTAGGATGAGAATTTCCACACGTTCAAGAACCAATGGAAAATGTGAAAGCTGAACCTTCTTCAGTAAGTTTCCATGACTTTTGATTTGCTCTTGAGGCAAACACCAGAGTGTATTCCTAGATCAACCCACCAGCTATCAACAAACTTGAGGTTATTTTTCAAGAACAAGGGTGGCAAGGATGGAGTGTCCTCACAACAGGTTGCTTACCCAGCTGCTGTACTCCCCCCCTCATCTGGTTTATGTTTATAGCAAATATCCTTGCCTAGATGGAAAAACACACGAAAGAACCCTACTCTTGCTTCCTCTGCATGCAGAGTACGTGTTTGTCAGGACATGTGCCTTGTGACAGGTTGAGAGAGCACATTTTGGGGAAGGGAAACTTTCTGACAAGTCATCCCTGAAAGACACAGACGATAACACTCCTAATGGGCTCAATTGCCACCAGAAGGAGGCAGCGCCTGACTTCAGTCATGATATGCTAATTTACAACAAAAAATTCTGGCTAAAAAGGTGATGGAAAGAGTAGTGCTGGACTGCCCAAAAAAAGGGTGCAAAGGCTGTCACCCAAAATAAGCACAGGAGATGGTCCCTGTTGCAGACAACTGACATTTAGCAGCTGTGTGCATCACAAGCAAATGTCACAAGGAGACCAAGCGAAGAGAACGCGCTGGTGTTCTAAGGGACGGGCAATCCTCTTCCAGGAGGAGAGCCTGAATGTCCTGAGGGTGCCTCTCTGAGTACACTCCCTAGAAGGAAGTTTCAGTATGTCCAAAATGGACGTTCCCTGAGGAGTTCTCAATTTTCTTCCTCTGAGGCTTCATGCAGCATCTCATGGCTCTAAAGTCCGAAGTCAAAGGGGAAGGGAAATGGAAAGTGCCTGCTTTCTCTCCATTGAGAGAAAGCAGATGTCCACCTCTCCCATATCCTTTCCTAGTCATTGCTTCTTTACTGAAAGGAGATTTCAGCAGCAATATATGCTGCTAACAAGGGAGGGAGGCAGCCTACCACTGGAGGCTGAACAGAAAGATGATAGCTGCTACTGACAAAAGACTGAGTGAAGATAAGCACTGTCCACCTAACTCTCAGCTATTGTTGGAAACATCACGTATAAAGACATCCACAGCTACAGGTATGAAAGATATAAACACATCTACTTTCAAAGTACTTTCTACTTACTCAAAACTGAACTGGGATGCAACAAATCAGCCCCCACATTCACACACACACACACACCAAAAAAAAAATAAAAAAAAGAAAGGAAGGAAGGGGAAATACAGATTAGTCACAAAGAAGTTTCCCCGCCTGCTTCTCTGTGCGCATAAAGCAGTCTCCTGAAGGCATTGTCTTCACTTCATCTCTGCTCCTCCAGATGAGCTAGGAGCACCAGGCTCATCTTTCCCCTGCTCCTCCAGGGTCCTGCTGTGCTCCTGGCCCCTTCCCCAGCAGTTGCTGGCAGTGTGGCTGAGATGGAAGGACAACCAGATGTAGAGCTGAGAAATCACAGCCAGATGGATCATGAAAAGGAGCCTGCAGAGGATGAGTGGAAGAGCTGGCAAAGAGGACAGGTTAGGAACACGCTGCATCTCGTGTCCGCGGCTGCTCAGTGGATATTACTACTTGCCTGCTTGATTTACCTCGGTATAAATTCTCTTCGACCCTCAACGGTAAGAGCTCATGTTCAACCCATTGTCTGCTGGCCTGTAAAGCTTTGTATGGGCTTTATTTTTTTTTTTAATTAAGAAAAAAAGCATCCCTATTCAAACGGCAAGTTTTTAATCCTTTCCTTAAGGACTGTTATATTTTTCTTTTATATTGCCTGTTGTCAAAACAACACCCAGTATTGCCCAGTGCAGGGTTAGGGAACAGGCTATTGGGAAGTGGGATGGTTCCAAGAAGGTCCTTCGCGCTGGCCGCTGGGAGATGGAGTCTGCCTCCCTCCTGCTCCTTCCCCGACTCGCAGCGACTGGCGTGTGCTTCCATTTAATTAAACAGGATCATCTGCAGGGATGTTTTTCAACAAGTACGTGTGGCAGAATTAGAACCCAGGTTGCTCATAAACATCTGAACTTTTAACATGTACTACATGGGCAGGCAGGTACGCGAGAAAGCAAGCTAGCTTGTGACAGCTCTTGTGACACTCCCCAAACATTGCAGCACCCTCAGTCTGCACATACGCTGGGCCTTAGGAGTAGTCATCCATATCTGCAGAGGACAGCATGTGTGTAAATGAAAAAAGACTCATGTAGCCACAGAACGTTTCATGTACATATAACACCACTGCAAACAATATAAATAACAGAGATGCTTGAAACTCAGAATACTTCAGCAACAACTACATTTGCCTGTTTCAGGCATTTGCAGGCTGGTGGATTGTCAACAACCTTTCACTGCTACTTCAGTGCTGCTTATGCACTAGCTACTTCTCCTCCCACATCTTCTCCAGGAGCTACATACCACTTTAAAGCTTGTTGTGCTTCATCTTACCAGAGTTCATTCTTTCCTCCCACTTAGCCTTGGCAGAGAAGCAAGCCATGCAAGGGAGGCATGGCCTCACACACTGGGTCCTCTGCTGTTTAATGGAAACCCTTGTGCTCTGCACAAGTTTCACTGACCTGACTCTCACAGTCATTATTAAACTGCAGAATGATGACACTGATAACAGTGAAAGATAACACTTTTCATTCAGCTCAGTCCTCTTCCTCTGCTTTGGGAGAGTGAAGTTGCACTGGAAAGCAGTGGAGAAGGGCAAGATATAACGCTGCTCAAGATGCAGAAACCCTTCCTGGGTCACAGTCAGGTTGTGACCCTTCACCTCCCAATATCCCTCTCTTCTGTAGAAATATTAACTTAAATCCTCCTCCTCCAGAGGAAGATGGCAGGGGCTAGCATTGCTGCCTGTGAGCCTTACAAACCCAGGAGAGCAGCAGCTGAGCAGAGGACACAGCATAGGCCTGGAGTTTCCCTTCCTTAACAGAAACAACTGACAGGGTGCTCGAGGAACAGCAACAGCAGTAGATGAAAAGTCCAGGCCCTAGGAGTCACCAGAGAACCTTTTCTGTTTTAAACACTTGCTGACTGCAGGCTCAGAATTGGTTTCTGCTATTTTAACCAGATAACTATGGTGTCCTGTTTAGCCTGCACCATGCTGTGCAGGAGCAGCCTCGTGGGCTGTACACGGGGATTTCATCGTACTGGAATTACAGGGCTCCATAGGATAAACGTAAACCTACCACAGAAGTGTTGACAGAAGAGGCACCAGTACTAAACTGACTTGACTCTCAGGGCAGTTTAGGGAGATGGACTTTATGGAAGTAGGGGCACAGCAGCATCAGAGCAGCAGACTTGGAGCTGGTCCGTGGGAGCAACCGAGAGGCTGTCCCTCTCAGTTCTTGGGAATAGTCTCCTTCTGCCCTCGATGGCTGGAGAGTGCCATACTAACTTTAATAACAAGAAAGTAGCTGTGGTTTTCTCATAGCAAGACCATAGTTGATTACTTTACACTGTCCTCAGGGCTCCTAAACGAAACCCCTGGACTGTTCTGTGAAAACACAGTGCAAATAACGCAATTGTACGTGCTTGGAAAAGTCAGCATCTGCAGCCCAGACCATGCTTAATAAAAAGGGACAGTGATCTAGTTCCTGTCATGATGTCACATGGAAAGCAAACCTCGGAAGTGATTTCTAAATGAGCAAGCTAAACAAAATGGTAGCGATAGTACGTTTTTGCATCTGCAAGGCTTGTGAGTTCCCGTCTGCTGGAATTCCCTCCTCTTGCCACACCAGATGGGATCAGGCCATGGGCAAACAACTCACAGGACAGATCAGGGAGTATGAACACACTCCACCCCTCCCCCCAGTGCCAAATGCATAGGAAGTAAAAGCCACGAGCAGTGTTCAGGAATTCAGATGATCTGTTGTAGGATGATTTTGCCTGGACAGGGCAGGAAGAGGTGCATGAGAAGTAATCATACAGAGGTTTAATGTAGATAAGGAAGATATTGCCATAATCCTAATATCTCCTGGTGTAGTGAAGGTACAACTAACTTTGAATGCCTAGTCATCTGTGGTCTGCATGACACAGAGTCAGGCACATGATCGCAACACTTCTGTCGAACAGCATCCCTGAAATTTGTGTTTTGTGCATTACAAACCTATTTTTGAAACCTCTGCCACGTGGCACAGCTCTAGACGCAACGTTCCAGACAGGAGGAGGTCTCATATTTGAGTATACAGAACAGGCAAAAATGATGTGGAAACTGTGTAAATGATGTGGGTAAGTCTAAAGCAGTCAGTAAGGAACACCCCTATGCCCTCAGCCCCCCAGCATCATTTCCCACATACCATACGAAGGCAGAACAGAAAAAGAGGAGCGACTAACTTTGTTACTAGCTCGTGCATGTCCTTCCAGTTCTACAGACAAGGTCCCTCCTCAGTAGAATTTACTAGTTAATAATTACAAGGTGCTTTGACATGGCACAATAATTGGCACAGATATGCATAAGAGGCCATGTGCATTGGTGACAATGAGTCCAAGATTCTTAAAATTGCCACGAGTTTGTCACCAAACCTGTCTGTATTTAATACACCCTTTCCACCAGTGGCCATATTGGAGAGATTGCAGTGGATGTTGTTTGACCTTAAAAGCTCAGTGGTGCTGTGCTTAGCTATTGTCTTTTTAGGAAACTACCTGGAAATCCCATCTGCCTGAGCCAAAGAGTGAAATACTCGTCCACTTAGGTGCCTAGAAAAAGAGTAACCATAAGATTCAAGCTGCTGAGACAATGGATGGGATCAGTAGTGCCGGGAGAGACAGTTCCACCAGTGCCGGTGTGCAATTCAAGCTTGTATTTGGCAGCCGAACCCAGCCTTGCCAGTGAAGCAAGCGGCAGAGCATCAGCTGTGGCAGCACTAGAGGGTGCCAGAGCAGACCCTCCCCACCACCAGCACCCAGCAGCCACATCGCCCTCCAGCACAGCCTGTGCAGGGCAGTCTGGCTCCAACCTCCCTCCCCTGCGCTTGCCTTTACCAGGGCGCAGCACTGAACATGCAGATTTCATGTCCGTGCTCACTCTCTGCTCGGTTCCGAAACTTGCCCTGTGTTCAGATTGAAGGGGCTGCTCTGTCCTGTAACATGAGGCCAAACAGATGAAAGTCAGCCCAACACACATCTCACCAGCCCTCCTTCTCCTTCAGGAAACCTAAGGCATAGGTGAAGAGAAGAACGTAGAGCAGCAAGCCTAACCTTTCACTCTTTAATCAGGCAAAACGCTGAAGACTTGTGGTTGCGAAGAGACTGCAGATCTGGGCCTCCTGTGGTTAGGATGGGAGATGGGTTTGAGATGCAAAGTTCAGATTTAAAAATCTAATATAGAAGTTTGGTGTTTTGAGTAACTGATCAGTAAGATACATGCTTCTGTATTTGCATTCACTTTTTCTGTTATACTCACAAAATGCAAATCAATTTTATAAGCGTCTTAAATCCCTCCTACGGGAGCTGCTGAGACACACATCCAGTAACAGCCTGACCCGAAGGGAAGGAACTGCAGAGCCAGACTCACCGCTCAGTGCCGTGCAGGCGAAGGGTGAGGCAGCGGGGGCACACCGGAGGCCCAGCTCTGCAAACAGGCCCCCGTGGCTGCTAGTCGGACTCGAGGGGGTCATGCAGAAAAGTCTCTGCAGCCCGCGGTCCTGCCTTACTGTTTGGTCTGACTCGGTAACGATCACCAGGATGCTTTT
>NW_008623962.1:0-15488 GCF_000691845.1 Merops nubicus
AAACACAAACCCCACCCCAAAAAACCCAAACCCCAACACATTTCTCTGCAGACCAGCACAGGATTTGAAAGGAGAAGCACAGAGCTGGATCCACAGCATGCCCTGAACCGAGGTCCCTTTCAGCTGCAAGAAGGGTGAGGAGAATCCTCCTGCATTTTGCTGGCACAGGGCACCTCAACAACAGTTTTCCAGCTGCAGAACCCACCCAGAGCAGCTTCTGAATCCACACAGCACCCTCAGGAAGAGCTCGCTGCCCTCCCTTCCTTTTCTTACACCCATTTCTCCCTCCTGGGCTCTCACTACGTCTCCAGAGCAGAGATCAAGCAGCAGGGAAAGGGAGAAGTGCCAGCAAGAAGGTCTAGCAAACATTTGCAAAGCAATTCTGCCAAGTAACACTCACCACAGCAGGCTGAAAGAGAAGGGAGAGAAAGAGAGAACATTAAAAGGTTTCACATGAGGGTTTTTCCTTTTTTTTTGTGTGTTCCTGTGAGCTGGAAGACACCTGACCTGCTCACAGGGGGGTTTTCCTTCCTCTTTGAAAGATCTAGATCTCTCTCCTGGTTCAGCTTGTGATGCCCCAACTTCAGCACTGCATATAGTCTTATTTAAATAAAAATAAAAGGGAATTCTGGAGGGGTTAAGTAAATTATGGAGCTCAAGCTCAGTACCCTGCATCCTTCCAGCACTTCATTACTGGCCATGGGCCAGAAACCCTTTGCAGCACGTGAGGACTTCTCCTCCCTGCAGTGGGACACCCCAGAACAGATCTCCCTTTCTCAAAGGGGAAAGTCAGGCCCTGTTATTTGAGGGAAAAACAAGCACACTGGCATGACCTGCTCTGGAGATGGAGCTGGAAGTCCCTGGGTCAACAGAAGGGACAACAACGTGCCAAAAAATTCCCTCTGGTCACTGTCCCAGCTGTAGGGAAGACCTCCCACCTCTCCTTGGTTTAATTTGGACTCCTGGAAGGGGAGGGATGCTCCTGCTCTCTGGGGGGCCAGATGAAAAGCAGCTCCAGCAAGGAGCCAAGCAGGGTGGGAGGAGCAGCACAGGGATACTCACAGCACATCTTCATGATGATGTCCAAGATTTCACATTCCTGAAAAGAGAGATAAAGAAAGGTTTGAATAAATCCTGGGAGGATGAAGCTCCCCCAGCAGTGAGACCCTCCCAGGAGCCACCGTGCGAGGAGGGGTCAGGGCAGCCCAAGCAAGCAGCACCCCAATCCTGTCCCACTCACATCTGGTCCTGGAGGCCCCACGGGTCCTGGTGGTCCCTGTGGAACAGAAATGGGGAGAGAGCAGTCACGAGAGGAGCCAGACCTGTCTGCAGCAGACTTTGCAGATAACCTTGCTAAGCAGTGCAGGGTCTGGCAAAGTCTCTTGCGTTCCCAGAAACCCATTTCCACACATGCCATGCCCAAAAAATCACTTTGGTGACTTGGCAAGCTGTTTGATGAAGGTGAATTTGATTTGATAAGGTTTGATGAAGGGAAGCTGTTGGCTTGGAAGGAATTGTTAAAAGTCATCTAGTCCAACCCCCCCTTCAGGGAGCAGGGAGAGCTTCAAATAAAGCAGGTTGCTCAGAGCCCCATCCAACCCAATCTGGAATGGTTTGAGGGATGGGACATTGACCACCTCCTCTGGGCAACCTGGGCCAGTGTTTCCCCATTGGCATTGTCCCCACAGCCATGACCATGCTAATGACCATGACCATGACCATGGAGGTCATTAGCTTGGATGATGCCTCTCCTGTAGCCTCCAGGCCAACGTGAGGCACTGCAAGAGGCAACTCAGCACAGACTGAAACACGGTCAGGATGGCTGCTCCAAAAAGGTGCTTAACCCTATGAACCTGATGAGATGATAACAGTTTGGCCATGAAGAAGCACTTCAGAAGACTGTGTTTTCTGCCCCTCTTTGTGAGGAAGTCCGTGGTGAGCCCTGTTTTGGCAGCTCCATCAGCTGTGCTCACTGGTGCATCAGTTTGGCCATGAAGAAGCACAAGTGACTGTGTTTTCTGCCCCTCTATGGTGAGCCCTGCTTTGAGAGCTCCATCAGCTGTGCTCACTGGTGCAAACCCTGCCAGGGTCTTTACTTACCGGGCGGCCTTCGGGTCCTCTGTGGCCCTTGGCTCCTTTGATGCCCCTGGGGCCAGGGGTTAGGTTCTGGAATGAAAACAAACCCCAAATCCACAGCTCTATGGGTGTCAGGGTGCAGCACCTTCCTCTCCAGATGCTGCTGAGCCCTGCTTGACCCCAAAGATGTTATCTGGGGTGGCTGTATCCAACCCAATGAGCTGGGACTTGGGAGGGTTGAGCAACACAGATGCAACCGTTGGTGCTAACCCTGCAGAGATGATGCCCAGAGATCCTCTTGCCATCAGACCCTGCTCAGTGGCAGAACATTCTTGCAGCCTTAGGAAGCTCGATGGGCTTTGACACACAGGCAAGGTGGCCTTAGAGGTACAGCCCAAAGCTCTGTGTTCACAGCAAAAGAGGATTCAACTTTCTATAGAGTACTCACATCATTACCAGGATCTCCAGCTTCTCCTTCATCTCCTTTAGGACCAACGTAGCCTCTTGTTCCCTGAAAAACAGACCAGAAAAGACTCTTTCATAGGCAGCTGGCAGTAGCGTGGTGAAGTTGGTGAAAGCTGAGGAACTTCTGTTGGGTGTAGGAGGAAGCAGCACACTCACATTAACGCCAGGGTCACCTCTGTCTCCTGGCTGGCCCTGGGGGTGGAGGAAGGGAAATGTGTTAGAGAAGCAGAAATAATGGTCCAATGGTTTCAAAGCAGCACAAGGATCTTACCGGGGTGCCCGGGAACCCGACCGTGCCGTTGCCAGGAGGACCATCCTCCCCCTGGAAAGGAAGGGAGAAAGAGGTGAGATGATGACAAGCACATCCTCATCCACAGCACACAATCCCCCCCCCCCAGACAAAGCCCACTCACCCTTTCTCCCATCAAGCCAGGGTCTCCAGGCAGCCCGGGTGCTCCTGGCAATCCCTTTGGGCCCTGGAAGGAGCAGAAGGAGCAGTCAAGTATTGCAACACCATCCTCTGAGCTGGGATGATGGTGATGTCTCCTCAGACACCCCGCTACCATCACGAGCCCATCACAGGGGGAGTTTTGCTACTCCTCTTTCCACAAAACAGCCTCTGAGAGGGGGAGGAAAATACAGCCATGGCCCTAAGGACCAAGTGGCTCAACGTGTCTGCCAGGAGTGAGCACCTGAGCTCGTACCTATAGGTTACCTGAGCTTGTACCAACAGGTTTCCAAGACCCAAAGGATTTTGGGACAGCCCTAACAGGCAGCATCTCATGGTCTTCCCTTCATTTCCTCCCCCCAGAAGGTGTGATGGTGAAGCAGCACGAACCTCATTGCCACGGGGGCCGTCGTCTCCTCTGTAGCCCTTGGGTCCTGGGGGTCCAGCCTCGCCCTAGGGAGACACAAACTGCTCTCACAACAGGGATTTTTCCTCTTGGTGCTGCTGATCTCCTCCTTTCCAGATGGGGTGTGTGTGGGCATCTGCCTCACCCCTCTCCCCCATCAACGAGTCACCTCCCCCTCCCAAGAAAGGGCCTAGTTATGGGGGTTAATGTAGGTAGGGAGTTGCTGCAGGAGCAGTGCCTGGCTCTCCCCCACATCTCCCCCCTCCCTGCACAGTCTGCAGCTCCCCATCCTTCCCCACATCCTGCTTGCTCTGCAGAGAGCCCCGTTGGAGGCAGCCCTGGCCAGATCCCCACTGAGAATGAGCCAAGCCAAGAAGTTTTCTGGGGCCAAGGTGTGACACGGCAGGCGTGGGTTGAACACCACGTGCTCTCGGTGGCAGCCAGGCTGTAGGAGGAAGCAGCCTCCAAAAAACAAGCCTCTGAGGCTCTAAAAGCCTCCCCTCCACCACCTCACAGGACCTGGTGAGGAAGAGGACCAGGGAGGCTGGGATGATGCCTTCTAGCAGCAAAGCACAGCCGGGTTGCACAGTGACACCTCATCGACTGTGACAGAGGTGTCCCTGGGGCAGAGGGTGGTCCTTGGTGGAGCAAGTTGTGTCACAGACCTTCCTACTTGGACACGTCTGGGTTGCAGCCAGGCTGGAAGAGGCTCTTCTGTGGCTCTGGAGAGTTTCTGTCCTCAGGAGGCTGCAGAGCTCTGGCAGCATGTGCTGGAACAGCCTGAAGCTGTCACCCTGCCACATCCCATCTGGGCAGCGGTCAGCAGCAGGACTGGCCAGAGACAGCCAGAAACAAAAAATAGGAGGTGGGAGGAGGTCTTTTTTTAAAGTTTTTCTCTCCTCTGAGAGCTCTAACAGATGTCCAAGGGAGCCTCGCCACCTTCTGTTGGGTGCCAACAGCCCTTTGCAGGTTTGACTTGCCAGGAGATTGGTAATGATGGTGGGTAACAATGCTCTTGCCCCCAGGTCCAAATTCCCAAGCGAGGGAGCGCCTCCCTTTGGGCTGGGCAGGCAATCAGGAGATGTTATCTCCATCCCCAGGAGATGTTATCTCCACCCCCAGGAGATGGAGATGACAAAAGTAGGCTCAGAACAACCCATGGGGGGAGAGCACCATGGTTGGGCAACCGTCCCCTCCAGCATCACCGCTGCAGAGGGACTGAAAGCTCACGAATCCTGACCTCCAAAATGTTTCCTGTGACCAACTTCAGCCTCTGGGCAGGTGGAAGGCACCTTCAGCATGAGGGTGGTGCATGCCCCATGGCTTACTCCCTGTTTTCAGTGCAGCAGGAGCACCTCTGAGCTGTCTGGGAGCTGCCTTAGCGTGGTGACTCAGCCTAGCCCAGCTTCCTAGCTGCCCTCTCTTCACCCGTAAGCTGAGGAAGCTGAAATCCCCTCCAGCTGTTGCCTCTGCTCCTCTTTGCACGACAGCAGTTGGAAGGAGCTCGTGCCAAACGTCCACGCAGACCTCCTGCACCCTTCTTCCAGGAAAGGTGTCGGCGTGGCCGTGGAGGACTTAAAATCACACGGCCTGGTGCAGAGCACTAAACTTCTCCAAGGCATGTGACCTTCTTTCTGCACAAAAAGCTCAGAAGAGAAACAGCTGGGCAGGAGGGACAAGAACTCATGACCGTTGACATCAGCCAAAGCTGGACGAAGGCTCCCTTGGATCTGGCGTGTCCTCCCTGCAGCACCAATCCCTCACGGCCCTGAAGCTGATGAAGAGGCAGGATTGGGGGGTGAGGAAATCTTTAGCAGCTCCTCTCCTTGCCCGTCACCTTTCTGGGTGTGACCAGAACCACGGCCAGGAGGAGAAAAAGGGAACACCAAACCTGCCCATGAGGACCAGGGGAAGAGTGTGGTGACCTTCAGCTTCTCTCAGATAGAAGGAGGATGAAAGGGAGTCACAGGTTAGCAGGAGCCCTTTCCCTTTGCCAAGAGAAATATCCTCCAAGAGCCAGAGCTTGCAGATAGCACGTCTTGAAAAACACTTTGTGTTGGCCAAAGTCCTCCTCTTGCCCAATTACGCATTTATTTTTAATTTGGCCAACAAAAAGCATTCTTATGGAAAAAAAAAACCACAACCCTCCTCGCTTTGCAACTGCTTTTGAAATCTCCCTGGAGCAGTGGAGGCCCTGGGGCAGTCTCAGGGCTGGGGGAGGTAGCAGAGCTGCTTCTGTAATGCTTCCCTCTCTTACAGCAGTTTGACTGGAGGTCAGTGCAGAAAACTGGTGTCCTACAGACTCAGCGACAGCAAGGAGACCGTTCTTCCTCCTTTCTCCTCCTCCTCCCACTAGAGGAGGAAGGCTGGCTGGTGGCAGGATTTATCCCAGCCTGGCTCCCCACTATGAGTGCAGAGCTTTGGCTTCCAGGTTTGGATCAAATCCCCACTTCAGTTGTGTTGTCTTCTGTGCAGTCCTTCTGCCTTGAACCTGGAACGAGCCTCTACCACATGGAGAGCAACTCATCCTTCCTCCATCTCTTATTCTTCTCCCCTTCATGGTTATCCTGCACTCCAGGTCTCCTTCAGGGCTCTTCAACACTTGGTCAGTCATAGAGGAGTTCAAAAGCAGTCTCATCTTCATCCACATGCTGGTCTCCATGCTTCAGACCTTCTGGAAGTCCTGCTCCACCAGCGTGGGAACGTTTCTCTCAGAAGTTCCCTGTATCTTGGGCTCTGTCATAGCTCATGGTATGAGCAGGAGAGGAGTTGTCCCACCCATTACTCAGCTGCAAAGACCCAGATGGCCATTGCAACCAGTGCTACCACCACAGAGGATGAACCCAGCAACACCTCCAGACCCAGAGCTGGGACCTGGGTACATTTTGGGGAAGAAAAAGCCTTTCTGCAGGAGACAGGACCCTTCCTCAGGCCAGAGGGAGCCAGCTCCACTCCTCAGAAAGCCTGAAGGGTCTGAGCTCTGTTCCTTGAGGCAGGAGAGAACAAGCAGACCCCAAGAGGAGGAGAGCCAGTCCTTGCAGCAAGCAGACTTGAGGAAGGCTGGATTTTGGACAGACTGTCTCTGCAGATGCCAAGGGCGTGAGGGACAGTGCAGGGGCCCCACCAGGCTGTCCTCACTGACACAAGATGTCTCACTGATTCCCTTGACTGAGGTGAGCAGCCTCTGGCCCCAGGCCTGAACGTTTTGTGCCTTTGCTGCAGCTTGCACTCGCCAGTTTCCAAATCTGTCAGATGTGTTGACATCTGTTTCCATGGGATTGGGAAACGGTGAGGAGCTTGCTGTGTCCTCAGCCCAGCAGCCAAGTCTCCAGTCCTTTTAGCCCCATTCCTAGTCTAGATTCTCCTGGAAAACCCTTCTCCCCTTCTCTACCCAGGCTGGAAGATGCTGAGAACTTGGCCCAAGACACTGTGGCATAAGTTAAGCTCCAGACTCCACTCTCCCTGCTGCCCCAACCACTTCCACCTGGGATGGAGAGGGTTAATCCAAGCTCTTACCTGGTCGCCAGGTGGCCCGAGGGGTCCTTCCCGTCCTTGGTCACCAGGTGGTCCAGGCTCTCCCTGGAAACATGAAGAGAGGGCATGAGAAACTCAAAGACCTGCAGCCATCCAAAGAGGGAGATTTTCCAGGCAGATTCTGGAGTTGGGTAGGAAACTAGAGGTGGGGGGAGATAAAAATGGCCCAGCGTGGCCACCTTGAAGCCAAGAAGATAGCCCTAAGAAGCCAGTCTTCTGAAGGATGGGAGTGCTTGCATCTTGGGGACACCTTTCAGCCTGTTTTCTGCCAGAAAAGGAAGTCCCTGGAGAGATCCACCTTGCAAGGCTTCTGAAGATACCCAGACCTGGCCTTGGTCCCCAAAACCACGTCATGCCACGACCATGGCTGATTTCCAGAGCCAGGGGCAGTCTGCTGGAGGAGAGCTGCTGTCCCCCCTGCAGAGGTAGGCCCTGCAGGGTAGCAGCCTTCCTTCCCCACCTCCTCTTCCTCCAGCCTGCTAAGGGAACGAGCCAATAGATGGGGAAAGATGTCCTCACCTCTCACTGCTGACCCTCTCCTCTGTTAACACTCAGCACCCCGTGCCTGGATGAGGCTGTTTGGGAGCCCAGGAGAGGCTGAAAAAACCTGAATCTGGCTGGATTTGCACCCCAACAAGCTCCACCAGAAGGAACCCCCCAAGGGCTGGATGCAGTTCAGTTCCACTTCCACTTCCCCAGCGTGGAAAGAGCCAACCTTCCACCAGCCCAGTGAGCTGTGGCCCAACAGGGCAGCGTGTCTAACACTCTGAAATAAGCTGGGACCAAGTGCTGCAAGACAAATAGCTCAGAATGAGGTTCTGCTCTACCTGCAGCTCTGGGATGGGGGTCCAGGCAGCCCCCAGGGGAAGGGAGGTCTTCAAAAAACAACCCGTGACAATCCCACCCGACCTCCAAACGTGGAGGAAACTGATGGAAAGCTTGGGGACCTAAAGCTGTTTGCAAGCTAGAAGCTTCCAGATGCCCAAGCCAAAGAGTAAATAGAAAACACAAGTTCCAAAGGGCCCCGAGCACCAGTGGGGACGTTTCTGGAGAGGTTGCAGAGCCTCGTGCTTGGACTGAAGCTTGGAAGGAAGCAGCACCTCGTCTGCTGAACAATTTAACTCCAGGACACTGGCTTCGTTTCCCGTGCACATCTGCCCCACACCCCACGTGTGGCCACTCCCTGGGCAGTAAAAGGGGAACGTGGGGGCTGCCAACAGCCCCCTGCCCAAGGAGGGGACCTTCTGCCCCCTGCTCTGGGCTGGGGGTGGGTGCTGGGCTGCCCATCCCTGCCAGGACACGCTGCTGCTGCTGCCCCCACCCTCTGCAGCCAGCACTTCTTGTCCCTCCCTGGCATGTGTGGCACCTCTGTCCCTTGCCACATGTTTTTGCTGGCCTGGTGAGGGCTCCTGCCTGTGCCTCTCCCACTCACCCTGCCTGACTCACCCCTGACAGGCAGGAAAAATACTTTCCTAGTGACTCCCACCCCAAAAAGGAGAGGGGAAGGGTGTTCCCCCCTCCCGTTGGCATCCAGACGTGCTGCCCTGCTGCTAAAGGCACCCGTGCCACCCTCCCCAAGCCGTTGGCACCCCATAACACAGCCCCCCCAGCATCCCCTTGCCTCTTTGCCCTCCAACAGCTGGTTCTACAGCCACCAGGCAGGGGCTGAGGTCTCTCCTCCTGCTTTTAGCTTGCTGGGCATGTTCTCCTCTGGGCTTGGGTTGTTTGGTCGTTAGCTGCCAGCTAATTAGCGATTACTAGGGGACCACAGCAGGTTCCCCAGACTGGCAGGTACAGGCAGTAAGCTTGCCTGCTGGCCCACAGGCTGACAGGGTTAGCCACCGGGCACCTATTTCTAGCCCCTTGGGTGCCAAGGGTGCCCTGGTTGCAAGCAGGCACCAAAAGCCACCCCGTGGGTGCAGTTACCGGCTCTCCTCTTGGCCCACGGTCACCCGGCGAGCCTGGGGGGCCTCTTTCTCCATTGCTGCCCTGCAAGGAGAAGGTGGGAAGACAAAATCAGGACCAGCCAAACCCTCCCCCTCATCTCGTTGCCCACCTCTGCGTGGGCTCACCCCCAGAGCCTTCCCCACGTGGCACCAGCCCCAGCGGTGGCACCAGCAACGGTGCCCTCACTTACTCGTTCTCCAGGAGGACCATCTTGACCTGGAGCACCCTAAGGAGAAAAGAGAGGGGTGGTCAGGTGGTGGGGATGGCCTCAGGCATGCACGGGGGACATCACAGAGGACTCACCTCGTCGCCAGCCTCTCCTGCTGGTCCAGGCTCCCCCTGGTTTCCACGAGCACCCTGGAGGAGCAAGCCACAGGAGTGTCAAGTCAGCAGGCGTTGGAGCAGAGCCCCAAATGCTTGCAGAGCCTTGGGGAAACCCTGCTCTGAAGCCAACGCTGATGCAGGGGACCTCTCCCTCCTCCCAGAGGTCACACAGAGGTGTGCCACTCACCTTCTCCCCAGGGCTGCCAGGAATCCCCTGTCGACCAGGTTTTCCATCATCCCCGGGCTCCCCCTTCACAAGGACACAAGGTTTCATCAAGATTGCACTGGCAGATCTCAGCAACCGTGGTGCAGAGGCCACCAGGAGCCCTGAGGACCTTTCTGGGCTGTGATGGGTCAAATCCCCACCTCTCCCTGTTGAGAGGTCCCACCACCCTTCCCTTCTGCATGGGACTGGGAAGAGTGGCTCACCTTTCCTCCCTTGGGTCCGTAGGCACCAGGATCTCCCTTGGGTCCAGGTGGGCCTTGAGCTCCCTGTTGGAAATGAAGGTAGCACCACTGAAAACCAAGCCCCTCTCACTGTCTACAGGAAACTGGACATGGACCCAGCATCTCGGGCAGCTCCCCAGCAGGATGGACAGGAAGGACCATGGGGGATGGCATGATACTCCTGCACCGTGGAGCCACGCCAGCAAAGGTGCCACCACGCTGCTGAAACTCAGCAGGGTCCCACAGCTTGGAGGAAAAGGGCAGAAGAGGGGGTGGCTGGGCTGCTGTAGGTGGTGCCACCATGGATCTATCATCCTGGGAGCACAGGACCACGCAGGGAAAGGGGAGAAATGCAACGTTAGGGCAAAGATTTCCAGAGCCTTCCAAACTCTCCAACGTTTTCTTGGGGGCTGGTTGCATCAGGATGAAGTTGGTCAGTCCTGGCCCTGTCTATCCAACCTTGAGTTGTTCTTTGCCAAGCTCCTGGTGCAGAACAGCCTCCAGCTAAAGCCTCCCTTGATGTGCAGCTTCACAGGCAGCCCCCTGGATGGTGGGGATGATCTCCAGGCAAGGAGAAGGCTACAGGGCCGTGAGCGTTGCATCTCTAGAGATGGCAACTCCCTCCTACAGCTCTCCTTTTTTTGGGGGGCTCCCCGTGTCCACAGACCTGCTGCAACGGTTCATTTGCATGCAAGGGGCAGCCATGGGGTACCTACATCAAATCCAGGTGAGCCTTTGCAGCCAGGTAGCCCGGGGTATCCAGCTTCACCCTGTCAGAGGGACAAAGGAGGTGTCTCCATGAGTGGTGGCCGTGGGAAGACCCCACCCGTTATCCCAGAGCCCTGCCAGGGACATCCCAGCCCTGTCTGAAGCTGATAGGTCCTGCAGGGAGGAAGCCCCCCTGGGTCCTCACAGTGGTTTTGGAGGGATGTCTTGGCACAAGCTATGGTCCTTAGTCTGAGCAGAGTGGCTCAGAGGTGAGATTTACCTTCATGCCATCAATGCCATCGATCCCACGCCGGCCCTTCTCACCCTGAAGGGAGAACACAGACCATGAAGAATTGAACCCAAAAACCCCTTCTCCAACCAGAAAGAATAAATGGTGTAAAAGCAGAGGCTGACCTTGGCTCCTTTGGCTCCTCTCGAGCCCTGCAAAGGGAAGGAGAGAGGTGTTAGGCTCCCATGCAGAGCATGGAGCCCCCACCATGGTGCCATCCCCACGGCAGGTGGATCTGAAGGTGGGGGCATTCATGGTGACCCTGCACTCCACTGGTCTCCCCCATTCTGCCTGGCTGTGCCCCCTGCAGGGTGCTTCTCTGATCCCCAAGGCTGCAAAGGGGCTGTTCCCATCGGGTCCCTGCTCCTGGCGTGGGCACACACCACGCCCCAACACCAGGGAGCTGCAGCCCAGGGTGACCAAGCAAGGGGGACACAGATCACAGGATGGGAAGGGTTGGAAGGGACCTCTGGGGATCATCTGGTCCAACCCTCTCCTGATGAAACAGAGCAGGCAGGTTTGGAATCTCTCTGGCCAGCCTGCTCCAGGGGTTCTGGCACCCTCAAAATAAAGAGGTTTCCCATTATCCCCCCAAAATCTTTGCTGTCCTCACCTTTTCTCCTCGACTTCCTTTGTCACCCTAGAGAAGAGAAGAGACAAAAAAAATAGGAGAATGAAAACACTTGCAGCACAAAACCTATGGCCCATCTAGGAACCACAGTGACCCTACATACCTTCATTCCTTGGTAGCCAACAGGCCCCATGTCCCCTGGCCTGCCCTAGAAGACAGAAACATGATGTTATGGAGACAGATACTGCCACCACCATCACCATGGGGCAGTTGACCCCCAGACTCTTGATGCTCAGGCCTCAAGCTGAAGGTTCTCCCCTAACCATGCTCATCAGCTGCCTTCTCTGGGTGCATGGAATCATTGCAGAGGGGACCTGCCTTCACCTCCACCATCTCCTGCCCTTCCTGGGGGTGAGGAAGGGCAGAAAACCCTTGGGAAGGGAAAAAAAAATGAAACCTGTGCATGATGTGGGGTTTCCAAATTGGGAAGGCACAGGCTGAGTAACTACAGGCTCACGTGTGTGGGAGAAATGCACCTCCCATGAAAAAAAAGCCCCCAAAATAAAAGGGAGGAAGAGAGAAATAGTTTCTTTATGCTACTAACTTCTTCTTGACCAAAGGTTTCCCTGTAACACTGCTGTGCTTGTCGTGTCAGAACACAGGGGAGCCAGCCCAGAGTCCACCCCTGGGCTGGTGCACATGAGTCAGAGACGTGTCCTCCAGGAGGAACAGCTATTTTGGGTGAGGAACAAGGAAGCCTTGTAGCACCAGGAGGAGGGGGCCACCCCCACTGCTTGCCAGGAGCTGCTGTTTCTCAGGCTCTGCCCCATGGAAACGGGGTGATGCGGGGAGGGGGGGCAAGGGCTGGTGGAGATGCCCTCAAGATGTCAGAAATGGTCCAAAAAATAGCTCCTGCACTGTCACCAGTGCCAGTTCTGTACTTACTGGGTCTCCAGCCACTCCTTTCTGGCCAGGAAGACCTGGCTTGCCTCTTTCTCCCTGCAATACAAGACAGAAATAAAGTTAGCTGGTCATCTCCAGGAACAGAAGGCCAACCTGCTGGAAGGAGAGCAGGGAGGAGGGCAGCAGCCATGCCCCGTGGACGTGGGGAGCAGCTGATGCCAACCCTCCCCATGGGGCAGTGGTGGGATGGCAAAGACCCACGCCCAACCTTCTGCTGAGCATCTCCAGCGAGCCCATCCCATAGACCCCACCCTGCAGCTTGTCCACAGACAGACCCTCACCTCATTGCCTGGGTCACCAGGAGGTCCAGGAGGTCCTCGGGGAGGCTGCAGGAGAGAGGGATGGGTTAAACCAACCACTGAGGCACAGCCTGGGGTGATGGAGCTGCAGGGGAAGGGGAGAGGGGGGTCCCAAAAGTCTGACTTACCTGGCACTCGAAGGAGCAGCACTACCCAGGGAGAAGGAGAAAACAGCATTAGAGGTGGTGGGGAGCACCAGGGATGGGCTGCACCTCACTTGGGGGGAGCCCCCAAGGCTGGCAGGAGCCAGGGAGGTGCCCACCAAGCCCCACCTTGGCTGTAGATGACCTTCAGGGGACAAACTCATGAAAGGGGTTGGGGGGGAAGCAAGGGCTCCAAGGGCCACTCACCGATTGCTCCGTGTTGAGTTTCTGCAAGAGAAGAAAGCCCAGAGGAAGGGTTGGAGACAGGTGGGGGATGGAGAGGGAGGGGGTGAGGGTTGGGGAGGGGTCAGGCAGCACTCACGATCATGTCGATGATGGTGTTGATGGTCTCCTCCACGTCCAGCTCCCGGGTTGGCTTCAGGCTGGTGGCGGTGAAGTTGCGGCGGTAGGCGTGGTCCGTGGCGATGATGTTGAGTCGCTGGTCCTGGGGTGGGGAAGGGGAGGACACAGTGAGACCTGGGGGCACCCGTTGCAGGACTTGTCCCCACACCCACGTCCTTCCTCCAGGATGAGGCTCCGAGGGGCACTCGGAGCTTCCTCTGCCATCCTGAGGGTTCTTTGGTCCCAACTCAGGGCCCCTTGGTCTTCTGAACGAGGCTGTGGGGAGCATCTCTGCTGCACGGTGCCTACCAGGTGGTTGGGGGAGATGGCAACAGAGAACACTTTGATGCCCAATTGTTTGGCTTCGTTGGCAGCATCGTCGAGGCCTCCACAGGGCTCTTTGTACCCTTCCAAGGGGTGTCCATCGGTCACCACGATCAGGTATTTATTCTCCTTGTGATGGGAGCCACTGCAAGGGTTTAAATCACAGGATTTAGCTGGTGAGGAGCAGCCTGGGTATCTCCAGACACTCACTCCAGGCCATGCCCCAACCTATGGTCAAGCCATGCCTCCCCCCACCAAAACCAGAGCCCTAGCAACACGCCACCACCACACCTCCTCCATGCCTAGACGACCTCCTCTCCCACCTTGAGACCAACCCTACGCAACCCCCAGGGACACCCAAACCCAAGAACCACCTCCCCTCCCTCCTCAAACTCCACCTCCCCATGGCTTCTTGGCCACGGCTCCAGCAGCCCGACCTGATGAGCAGCTCCTCGATGCCCCGTTTTATGGCGCAGTCGGTGTAGGTGCCTTTGCCAATGTAGTTGACCGTGGAGACACGGTTCTTCAGCTCCTCCCGGCCGTCGGGCATGGAGGTGAGGCTCTTGATGAGCACCACCTCGTCGCTGTAGTGCAGGGCCCCAGCGTTCCACACCAGGTTCCGGTCGCAGCGGTAGTACCTGCGGGGACGCAGCAGGACCTGATCTTCCACCCCTTGGGTTCCACGCCCTACCCAAACCACCCCAACTTCACAACCCGCTGGCCCGCCCTATAAAACGGGCAAATCCTTTGCCTGAACGTTGTAGGGCTTTGTAAGGGGTTCACAGAGGGCCTGGTGGCTTGGTGGAGAAGCTTCCCGGAGAGATGTCAGGTTGGGGTGGCTGGAGATGAGTAGGAGGTGTTGAGGTGGATGGCAAAGAGGAGGTGGGTGACCACCAAAAACACCTCACACAGGACTGCAGCAGTTTTGCCCCTGCTGGCTGGGTCAAAATCAGAGGGATGCCTCTCTCTGAAGCTCAGAGAGGGATGAATGTGAGTCTTGAAGTCTCATCCTGTCCACTGGCACAGCCTGCACCCTGGGATAGAGACATCACAACTCCCTGGGGTTTTTTTTTTAGCCAGGGACCCAAAAAGGGTCATTTCAGGCGGGTGGGACCCAAATCTCAAAGGGATGGTGTTGCACAGCTCCCTTGCTTCCTCATGCACAGTGGTGGCTTGCAGGGAGATGTCTCCAGAGCATGTAGAGAGCAGCAGGGTGGGCACTGGGGGAGGTTGGGATGGGCTCAGGAGATCCATCCCTCCGTTTGCCTGCAGTAGGGGCCCTGGAGAAAACCCAACACCTCCTTCAGGAGATAGCCAAGTTGCACTTATGGAGGCCTGGGGACAACCACACCTCTCTTGGTGTCTCAAGGGGCTTCAGCAAGACCCAGGTGGCCCCATGCATCCCTGGATCTCCTGCCAGCATGGCCTTTGCCCTCAGCTCTTCCCAACATCACCCTGCTCTGCCCTCTGGGAGCTTGGGTGCCCCTGGGTGCCCTCACGCTGACAAAACCAGCAAGAGTCAGACCTCAGTTGGTGGCAGCACCCCAAGGAGGGGTCTGAGGTGCCACGTGTGTCCCCCAGGAGGGTACAGGCAGTGCTGCAACCCAGAGCAAACCCAAGGAGGCTGGAGACCAGGAGAGGGAGGAGATGCTCCCACCCCACTCCCTGGCATCCCTGCTTTCATCCTTTCCCTCCACAGAGGGGCATCCAGAGAGGTCTCAGCACCCCACCCAGCACCCCAGCTCCATCCCTAAAAGCATCCTGGATGTGTCCCCCGGGGAGATGATGGAGATGATGGGGAGATGTACCTGTTGGTCAGCTTATCAATGAAGCGGTTAGTGAAATCTTTCACCTGGGCAACCAGGTCTCCAAAGGGCTTCACCCTCAGGGCAACGCTCTCGGAGGTGTCCAGCACAAAGAACAGGTCCACGGGGCAGTCTGGGAAGAGGCAGAGGTGCTGGAGTCAAGGGGGTGCCCCACTGCATCCCCTCCTGCCCTGCCTGGGGCTCCCCACGGGGGCACATCCTGACCCCACACCCGGGTGAGGTTGCTCCTCTCTCTTTTGGTATCAAGAGGAAGCCAGATCGAGTAGATCTTCAGAGAACATCATTTGGGGGCATCTAACAGCTTCCTAGATACTTTTTTTTCCCCCCATTTCCATTCAAAATGTATTTATTATGTATCTTATGTATATATTTTTAT
>NW_008623963.1:0-2616 GCF_000691845.1 Merops nubicus
TTCCTGGGGCGGGGAAACCGGTGTCCACCCCCCCGAACGCTCGGGACGGCATTTAACCGCTGCTCTTCTCGGAAAAAAAAACTAACCCCCCTCCCCTCCCCGCAAAAAAAATTCGATTTCTTTTAATTTTTAGAAAATGCCGTTTTATAGAAGGGACACGTGGTGGCCACAGGGACGGGCACAGCTGGGAAAACTCCTTTTTTCCCCCCTTTTTTTTCTCATCTTGCAGAGGAGCATCACAGCAGAGCGTACAGAAATAAAATATTTGACCTCCCCCACAACACATAAAAGGCTTTTTAATGTAAAACAACCCCCCCCAATACAAAAAAAAAAAAGAGTTGTTGGTGAGCGGCCAAGTCGTCTTACAAAAGGATTTTTGTCCTGAATTCCTAACAGAAAATGTGATGGGGTGAAATGGGAATGGTTAAAAAAATACCCCCCTGGACACTACACGAGGCAGTGTCAGATCCATCACTAAAAATAGGCCAAAATGGGGATTTCAGGACAAAACGGGAGGCGACGCTGCCCGGTCTTTGCCGTGTGACTTTATCGGTTAGCTCAGCACGGGCCCGGCGGGTCGGCAATCATTTAATTTTCCTCTCCAGGGCCAGACTGTCGTGCAGCTTGGACACCTCGGGCTCGTAGGCCTCCATGACCAAGGTCCCGTTGTTGTCGAAGAATTTGGCGATGGATTTGGTGAACTCGGCTTCCCTCTGCTGTTTGGTTTTGCCGCTGATGAACGTCAGCTTCAGGGTGTACTTGTCATCGAACCTGCGGGGAGGGCAGAGACCTGTCAGAGCCGGCTACAGTCTGGCTCGGCTCAGACACCCACCAAAAGCTGTGGAGAAAACCTCTGCTTGGAGGCGAAGTCCCCAGGAAGGGAGGTCCCCATATGGACAGACTCCCAGCACAGTGGGGTGGGAAGGGACCTCTGGAGATCATCTCCTCCAACCCCCTGCTCCAGCAGGTCACCCACAGCAGGGTGCCCAGGATCACATCCAGGTGGGTTTGGAATCTCTCCAGAGCAGGAGACTCCACAGCCTCTCTGGGCAGCCTGCTCCAGGCTCGGCCACCCTCCCACCAAAGAAGTTTCTCCTCCTGCTCAGGTGGAACCTCCTGGGTTCCAGTTGGTGCCCACTGGCCCTTGTCCTGTTGCTGGGCACCACTGACAAGAATCTGGCCCCAGCCTTTTGACCCATGCCCACCCTATAGCTCTTGATGAGCACCAAGAAGACTTCCTTCCCACCCCACCCTGGTTTTATCTTCTCCAGCTCAGCAGCCCCGGGGCTCTCAGCCTGTCCTGGCACAGAGATGCTCCAGGCCCCTCAGCAGCTTTGCAGCCTCCACTGGACTCTCCAGTAGCTCCTGGTCTCTCTGGAACTGGGGAGCCCAGCGCTGACCCAAGGACTGCCACGGTGGCATCACTCAGGAAGAGCAGAGGGACAGGAGAACCTCCCTTGACCTGCCAGCCACGCTCTTCTTTATGCATCCCAGGAGACCACTGGCCATCTAGAGCCCATTGCTGGCTCATGGGCAACTTGCTGTCCCCCAGCACTCCCAGGTCCTTCTCTATGGAGCTGCTCCCCAGTAGGTCACCCCGCCCTGTCCTGGTCCAGGGGGTTATTCCTCTCCAGGGGCAGGACCCTGCACTTGCCCTGGTTGAATTTCACAAGGTTCCTCTCTGCCCAGCTCGCCAGCCTCTCCAGGTCACTAACAGCTATGACAGGCAGGTGCCAACAACACAACTCCAGACTTCTCTTAATTAACCAGAACAGCTTTGTGATTAAGTCCCCCTATTTAAAGAGAAGTTAAATGAGAATGTTTGCAGCAGAACCCTCCCAAGCACCACTCTCCTTTCCAGATTTTGAGGCCCAAAACAGATTTGCAAGCCTAAAAAGCAGGAAACTGTTTAAGATGGAAACGGTGGGTGCTTGGTGAGCCTGTCGCTTCCGAGGAAAAATCTTCCATGGCAAATATTACTCACAAATCACAAATCTGAATCCTCTTTCATTAAGCAGAAACACTAATCTGCTTGGGAAGCGGCAAAGACCACGGCACGTCAGCAGATCCTCAGCCCAAAGCTCACGTGGGGACCCCGGTACCAGAGCCCGCAATATTTCCCCCCGTTTTTGGGGGGATTTCCACAAACTGCAGCTTTCCAGCCGGTCCCACTGGTCCCGGAGCCAACGCTACCGTTTGAGGCTGGAGGAGAGCTGCCACACGTCATCGGGGTCCATCCCCGCCGGGTCCTTCCGGTGAGCGACGAGGAAAATGCTCTTCTCTTTGTAGGAGGTGTAGATGGTCAGGATGCCCATCATCACGAAATACGTGCGAGGAAAACGGTTAAGGAAATGAAAAAGTTGCAACGAGAAGTAGTACGAGGTGGAGAAATGGGCTGGATCTCCTCAGACCGCCTCTCAAGGCATGACGAGGATGCCTGGCAGAAGCCTCGTTACCACGGGAAATTAAACACTGTCTTTGTTTGCTTTGTGAAATGTTTTGGGTGAATTCTCTTCAGAGACAGTGGGAAAAAGGGATGTTGAAACATTTGAACCTGGGTTTGGAGTGCTTCCCCCCCCATCCCCCCTGCAGTGTCTGCTGCTTGGTGCCAGCAGG
>NW_008623963.1:2744-5606 GCF_000691845.1 Merops nubicus
TCCCAGATGGCTTTTGAATATCATCAGGGATGGGGACTCCACAGCCTCTCTGGAAAACCTGTATCTGTCCAGTCACCCAGTAAAAAATGTATTTCCTGATGCTCAGATGGAGCCTCCTGTGTTTCGGTTTTTGCTCATTGCCTCTTGTCCTGTCACTGAGCACCACTGAAAATCAGAGTCTGGCCTCATTCTCTTGCCCAGAGTCCTTTAGCTCTTGATGAGCACTGAGAAGATCCCTGCTCCAGGCTGAACAGCCCCAGGGCTCTCAGCCTTTCCTCAGCATCTCTGCTGCCACCACTGGACTCTCTCCAGTAGCTCCTGGTCTCTCTGGAACTGGGGAGCCCAGATTTTGACTCCAGAGGCTGCTGCACTGGGGCAGAGCAGAGCTGGAGGAGAATCTTGCTTGAGGCAGTTGGGAGCCTGGAGAGCAGATCAGGTGCCAGGGTAGCTGATGACCCCTCCAACATGAGCTGAAACACTGTCCAGGCTGCTACACTGCTGCAGCTGAAGGCAGGACACCAAAACTTAGATGTGTTACATCTGGGTACGACCAGGCCAAGGCCAATGTCCTGCACCTGGGTTGGGGCAGCCCCTGGTCCCAGCCCAGGCTGGGGGTGAAGGGCTGGAGAGCAGCCCTGGTGAGAAGTCCCTGGGGGTGCTGGGGGTGAGGAGCTGGCCAGGAGCCCCCGACAGCCCGGGCTGCGCCCCCAGTAGCGTGGGCAGCAGGGCAGGGAGGGGATCCTGCCCCTCTGCCCCGCTCTGGGGAGACCCCCCTGCAGTGCTGGGGCAGCTCTGGAGTCCTCAGCACAGCAGAGACAGGGACCTGCTGGAGCAGGGCCAGAGGAGCCCCAGCAATGCCCTGAGGGGGGAACCCCTCTGCTGGGAGCCCAGCAGGAGAGAGTGGGGCTTGGGCAGCCTGCAGAGGAGAAGGCTCCAGCTGGGGAGACCTTGTGGGGGCCTGACAGGACTTCCAGGGGCCTCTCAGAAAGCTGGGGAGGGACCTTTTAGGTGGGCCTGTTGGGATAGGACAAGAGGAGATGGTTTGAAACTAAACGAGGGAGATGGAGACCAGAGGGAAGGGAGAAATTTGTTGACGCTGGGGGTGGTGACACACTGTCCCAGGCTGTCCCGAGAGGTGGTCGCTGCCCCATCCCTGGAACCATTCCAGGGGAGGTTGGCCGGGGCTCTGAGCAACCTGCTCTAGTTGCAGATGTCCCTGCTCCCTTCAAGGGGGTTGGACTAGATGGCCTTCAAAGGTCCCTTCCCACCCAAACCAGTCTGGGATTCTCTAAATTTTGCCATCACATGGGAGCTGACTGATCATCAGCTGATTTCCACACCATAGGCAGCTATATCCCCAGAGGCTTGGAAAGGGAAATACAGAGAAAGGTTCTTCTTGTGCTTTGTGGGGAACACAAAACCCTTTTGGTAGGAACTGAGCAGCGTCTCTAAAGGATATGACACAACACAGAAGGCCAGGACGGGTTTGGATTCAGGAAAAGGGTGCAGGTAATCCCAGATCAAAGCTACAATGGCAAAGAGACAAGAGATTGTGCAGATGATGAGGCGCCCGTCGATCAGACGGAAATTTTCAACGTACTTGTACTTCTCCAGGAGAACCTGAGGGAGAAACACGAGGCTGAGTTCACTTGGTGCTTTTCCTATATTGAACCAATGGCTTCTGGAAAGGGCTCGGAAAAAACAATCCGGGCTCTAGGGGTGAATGGAGGAGAAACTTTAGGCAGAACAGACGTCTCTGATGGACACCATGATCATTCTGCTAATTTATCCTATACTTTGTATAAAAACTAAATGTTTTGGCAGGAGGTGGTGCAGAACCAACACGGCTACGGGCAACTCCCCTCAAAGCAGATGAAAAAATGTGGTTTTTTCAATGAAATGGAGAAATCTGAGCAACCCGAGTGCATGCTATGACGGCGGGGTCGGCGCTCCCAAGCACGTACCTTTTTGGCAGAATCATCCAAAGAGTTTTTCACAGCTGAACCGTCCCATTTGTCAACTTTTACCGGCTTGTCGTCGATCTTCCACTGCAACGGAAACATCTCCATCAACATCTGAGTCTGTTTTAATCTGAGTGTTCCCGTCACCAGCTCAAAGACTGGAGGCAACCCAGAAGAGACCTGGTTGGGAGAAGCGGAGCGCAGGGAACCTGGGGCCTGTCAGAGCCAGCTTGCACCAAAAGTCACCAAAACCCCCAACGCCCTCCTGGACTTCACCTGGTCCTTCTCCTCTGGGGCACTGAAAGGGGCTTTCTACAGCACTTTGGTCCTAATTTTGATTCTGCTGCTGCTGCCACCCACAGAATGTGTCAGGTAGGAGTGAACTCTGGAAGGTGTTCACACTGCTCAGCCAAGCTGATAAAAGGACTCTTTGGGGAAAGCAGGAGAAGCACAAGGCAACCTGAACAACCCAGGTACAAGGGGAGAATACAAACAAGAGATGAAGTTTCAGTCAGACCAAACTGAAACCAAGACTCCATCACACTTCTGCACTCAGCTTTTCCTCAGCATCACAGACTGGTTTGGGTTTGGAAGGGACCTTAAGGATCATCTCATTCTAATCCCCGTGCCATGGGCAGGGACACCTCCACTAGATCAGGCTGCTCAGAGCCTCATCCAACCCGGTCTTGAACACCTCCAGTGATGGAGCATCCACAGCTTCCCTGGGCAACCAGGGCCAGTGTCTTACCACCCTCACAGTGAAGGACTTTTTAATTTCTAACCTAAATCTCTTCTCCAGTTTCAATCCATCCCCTCTTGTCCTATCCCAACAGGCCCTGCTCAAAAGTCCCCCCCCAGCTTTCTGAGAGGCCCCTGCAAGTCCTGGCAGGGACCCCGGAGG
>NW_008623963.1:5656-6519 GCF_000691845.1 Merops nubicus
CCAACAGGCCCTGCTCAAAAGGCCCCCCCCCAGCTTTCTGAGAGGCCCCTGCAAGTCCTGGCAGGTCCCCAGGAGGCCTCCCCAGCTGGAGCCTTCTCCTCTGCAGGCTGCCCAAGCCCAACTCTCTCCTGCTGGGCTCCCAGCAGAGGGGTTCCCCCTTGCAGCATTTTTGTGGCCTCCTCTTACTTAAAAACAAAGAATAAAATCATAAATACAATTTCAGAGAGGCACAAAACCACTCCAACACTAGAAGCACACAAGGGCCCCAGCTCTTCACACCCCAGTAAAGGTCCTGCCTGCTGCTGGACTTCTGCTGTCACCTCCAAAACCCAGGGGCAGCAACCTCAGCACGTGCTTTCATGGCAGGATCCAAGTGCTCACAGGACTTGTTTGCCAAGCCAGCACCTTCTTCTAACCCCCTTCCACAAAGCTCCCTCAGAAGTTTCATACCAAACTGGGAGGAGTGACTGACACACCAGAGCTGAGCTGCCAGTCAGAGAGACCTGGACAGGCTGGAGAGCTGGGTGGAGAGGAACCTCATGAAGCTCAACCAGGGCAAGTGGAGCATTCTGAACCTGGGGAGGAATAACCCCCTGCAACAGGACAGGACAGGGGTGACCTGCTGGGAAGTAGCTCCAGGGTAGAAGGACCTGGGAGAGCTGTGGGAAAAGTTGTCCATGAGCCAGCAATGGGCCCTTGTGGCCAAGAATGCCAATGGTCTCCTGGGGTTCATGGGAGAATGTGGCCAGGAGGTCGAGGGAGGTTCTCCTCCCACTCTGCTCTGTCTCAGTGCAGCAGCCTCTGGAGTACTGCATCCAGTTCTGGGCTCCCCAGGTCCACAGAGATCAAGAGCTACTGGAGAG
>NW_008623963.1:7198-9024 GCF_000691845.1 Merops nubicus
AAGAGCGGCAGCGAAGCCCAGCGGCCGCTCCCGGCTCCGACCAGCTCAGCCTCTGCCTCTGGGAAGGAATTCCGGCCCCCACTCACCCAGAACGGGGCGGTTAGGGTGTCCATCTCCCCCAAAATGGGGCAGCTGAGGCTCAAATCAGCCCAAAATGTGTCAGCTGAGCCACAAATCTCCTAAAACTGCGGGGGTTGAGCCACAGATCTCCGCAAAATGCGGCAGCCGGGGTGCAGATCGCTCCCTCAGCCTCTGCCTCTGGGAAGGAATTCCGGCCCCCACTCACCCAGAACGGGGCGGTTAGGGTGTCCATCTCCCCCAAAATGGGGCAGCTGAGGCTCAAATCAGCCCAAAATGTGTCAGCTGAGCCACAAATCTCCTAAAACTGCGGGGGTTGAGCCACAGATCTCCGCAAAATGCGGCAGCCGGGGTGCAGATCGCTCCCAAATGGGGCAGTTAAGCTGCAAATCTCTCCAAAATGGAGCATTTAACACGCAGAGCTCCCCAAAATGGGCAATCAACATGAAGTTCTCCCCAAAACGGGGTGGTGAAGGCACAAATCTCCCTAAACTCCCCCAGATAACCCTTTATTTTTCTTTTTGAGAGATCTTCCTTTAAATTCTGAACCTAAAGCCACAGTTCTCCGGATAATACCTCAGCAACATACAGACCAGATCGGAAATTACTCAACTTCATTTAAGTCATCCGGGGGAGGAAATAAAGTCACGCGGGTCAGCAGGGGACAGAGGGAAAGGAAGACAGAACGTTAGGAAGCCTGCGTGCCCTTCAGGCCAGAGCTGAAGCCCCTCAGCACCCCCCGGTGGCAGCAGGAGAAGCAGGGACATCTCGGGAGCCTGATGTTTTCCAGAGTCCTTGAAGTTCACCCACAAAGCACTGTCAGCTCAAACCCAAAAGCCAAGTGCATTCGTAAGGATACGGGAGGAAATGTTTTGTCAGCATGACTTCCCCTAAAAACACTTGCTCTACAGCTTCACCTGCTGTTCCAAAGAAAAAACACCAAATTCTTCAGCTTGGAAAGGACGATGTAATCACGAAATGCCAGAAAACCATACTCTTTAAGAACTATGACCCATATATTAATGAAAATCCAAGTGTTTTCAATCGCAGCTACCTGTATTTTAAGTTTAGGGCAAGACGCCAAACACTCTTCTCTGAAATACAACCTGCTGCAACCAGACGACTGTCTGCATCTTCTTGTGGATTAAAAAAATGCCTCCAGGTCCCTAGTCTCAGCTAGCAGGCTGCCAAATAGAAACATCAAATCATTATGGCGGGAAAAGACCTCTAAGATCATCAAGTCCAACCATCAACCCAACACTGCTCTGAGGACTAAACAGTGTTCCCAAGTGCTACATCCACAAGTTTTTTGCACCCCTCCAGGGCTGGGGACTCCAGCACCTCCCTGGGCAGCCTGGGCCAAGGCCTCACCACTCTGACAGGATAGAAATTCTGCCTCAGGTCCAATGGAAACCTCCCCTGGGGCAACTTCAGCCCAGTGCCTCTTGTCCTATGGCTGGTTACATTGGAGAAGAGCCCGAACCCACCTGGCTCCAGCCTCCTGTCAGGGAGCTGTGGAGAGCCAGAAGGTCTCCCCTGAGCCTCCTCTGCTCCGGGCTCAGCACCCCCAGGTCCTTCAGCCGCTCCTCATGAGCCACGTCTCTCAGACCCTTCCCCACCTCACATCGCACGAGACAAACGTGAGGCGAAGCGGGAGCCGCGCTACAAGCGACCCCTTTCACCCACGGAGGGCGGGAGCAGCGGCACTTCTGCCGCCCGCTCCGCTCCCGCCGCCCTCCCCGCCCCCG
>NW_008623964.1:0-20626 GCF_000691845.1 Merops nubicus
GGTTCCAAGGCAGCTGCCTGGCACTGGGGTTGGAGGGAGTTCTGAGTCCAACAGACAAAACCCAGCCTGGGCATTGTGCAGTTTCCTAGCTGCAGTTCTGCCTGTCTGACACCTCATAAACAGAAACCTGGCTTTGGCTGCTGCCAGGATCCACTTTTTTTTTTCTTTTTCTATTGCTTTTTTCTCATTTGCCTTTTTACATTTGCCCAAAACCAGCACTGCAGAGCAAGAATTCCTTATTGATATTACTCATACAAATTCATTCTTCCCCAAACACGACACGACAGCAACAGAACACAGAGAAATAAGGATTCAGTAGGGTGTATCTCTACACCCACTCCCACGTAGAACACAGATATGTTCATTGCTCTTTGTAGTATGGTGCCTTCTTCTGCTCAGAGATGATGCAAGCCCTTGTACAAACAGTACTCCCACAGTCAGTGCAGCCTTCTGCTGCTACACGTTTGGACTAACTTGGAAATTGAGGTTACTTCAGTTTGATTACACAAATGTATGTGGAAGTGAGCTCAAGAGGAGAAGGCACAGGAATATATGAATCCATTTGAAAAAATGAATGAAAATTTGGGGGAATTGTATATGCATTGCTGGCTCACCTCTGTTCAGCACAGAAGTCATTTTTGAATACTTCTAATCACTGGTTTTGGATGATAATTATTTTTATTACTAAACTAGTACTCTGCTTGATATCATGCCCTACTTCATATATTCTTTTGCATTTATTTAGGTAATAAAGATGAAGCAAACTTGTGCACCTGCTTGCCAGCAGAGCACAGGAAACTCAGAAATCCTGAACACAGGATCAGTGCTACTCAGCCAGAACTAAAAGCTCCTTGTGTTATCAACATTACTCTCACATGACATCTAAAACACAGCCCTGTACCAGCTACTAGGAAAAAAATTAACTCCATTCTGACTAAAACCAGGACATCTGTGTGAGGAAGACTAAAGAAGATTCTCCCCAGAGGCAGGATGGATGGCTCATCATTTGAGTGCCTAGTATAGATGAAAAGAAAAGACTGAATTCTCTTAAAGGGATGTAGAATAAATATAAGCATATAAATAAAGAAAACTAAGAACCTTGCACAGGGAAAAAATACCCAAGGAACATGTATCCATAAGGAAAGACATCATTGCTAAGAGATGTATGCTGTAAGAAAGCCAGTGTAAGGTATTTTGATTTGTGAATGGACATGAGCAGATGACCTCAAGAGGTCCCTTCCAACCTAAATGATTCTGTGATTCTCTGACTTCAGTCCTACCTGGTGGAGCTGCATTTCACTTTGGAGATTCAGTAGGACAAGACACTCCATCATGGAGAATAAGATCTAGTAAGATCATCAAGTCACATGGAGAATTAAACACTGACATTTATCTCTATCTAACTGCTCATGCATGAAAGAAGACCATAAATATCCACCAATGAATTAAAATGGGAACTCAGGTGACTCTTAAGCAATAACTAAATTTATTATGGAAGTTAAAGTCACAGTAACTCATTTTATTTTCATTCTAGGGATAAATATATGGATGAAGCACGGGAAGCTGCTGATTTAGGGTTGTTGCCCATCTTTGTAAGTACTCCAACTACCTTTTGGCATGACATTCAAGTGGGTCTTTGTCAAAGCCCTGAGAGCACCAACAAAGTATAATTGTCCTGACCAGCCTGTACCCATCTTCTCCTTCAGTCTGCCTGTGCAACTTCTCCCCTCTCCCACCACAGTCCTTGGGCTCTGCCCTGCTACAGTGCACCTGGAACCAGGCTTCTGGGAAAACAGCTAAACTCTGAGAAAAATAAACCTGAAAGAAACCAAATCCTGAGCCTCTATACGCTTTGGCTCCAGAGCAGGACCTGAGCTGATGCCCTGGCTCCAGGTCCTTGCCTGAGCTCTGCTGTAGATATGTCCTGCCTGACCATGCACCTCACCCTGTCCTGGCCTTACTTGGCTGACCTGACCCCTGGCTTGACCCTGGACCCCCCCAGGACTGTGCCCTGGTCAGGGAGGTCCCTGTGCTGCTTTGCTGTCAGCTCACCTTCCCTTGGTAGTTTTGTATTGAGAGCAGAAAAGGCAAAAGAAATCCAGGATCCAGACACTGCTCTGTTACAGAAGGTGCATTTCCCTAACAGTCAAGTTTCATTACAGTCAGTGTCAATGTTGTCCATAGTCAGGTGCTTAAATTCCAAAATTTTTGGCCAACACTTTCAAAAAAAGGGAGGTTGCTTTCTCTATTCCTGTTCTAGACTATAACCTGTCTTCTTACTAGCTAAATGTGCTTGGTGTTTTTCACAAGTTCCATTCAGGGGCCAAAATAACTCTTGTTCATGGAAAGTAAGGACAGAATTTCAATGTCCTTCGAATCACAAATGGAACCTATGCCATCATCACAGCCATCAAAGAACTATGCAGAAAGTTCACAGATTCCTCTGCTTTTTTTCAGGAAACCTGAAGTCATTCCTTCTTAATTTGATTGACTGTTTCAATTATGTGTTACTCCAAGAGGCTTTACTGGTTTTGATGTATTTTAACTGCGTGGTGTGAGGTAACGAGAAGGTTTTGGTGAGGAGCAGCATAAAAATGAAATGCATTCTTATTAAACCATTCCCTCCAGTGCTATCTATGGAAAGCTGATGGGCTATTTTCATGAATCTCCCTGTAGATTTCCAGTTGACAATGACTGACTGTGCTGTTTCCTCAGCTAAAAGATGCCTTCAAACTTCCAGTGTTTGGCAGTAGATATTACTGTGGTCATCACATTCACCTGAATAAACCCCCCAGCTTTAGAAAACAACAATACTTGGTTGCATCATATCTATCATCTTTCATATCAAGAATTCATGGTGCTTCTCATTAATCAAATCTTGAGCTTAACTATTATAAGATTAGGGTGTTTTTTTTGGTGTAAAATAAGTCACAAACAGGATACAGGGATACTGTAGGCAGAATTAGGAACTGAGTTCAGTGATCATCATCCCAACGTAGGTTAAAAGTGTTACAAAACACCCTCCCACCTTTGTCTTCTAATATTTCTTTAAGTAAAAGTTTAATTCATGAAACGTACAGATGTATTTCAGTATTCAGAAATGTTTCCCAAGCATGAGGAACTTCCAATTTTATCTTATGAGATACAAAAGCGGGGCTGTGGTTAAGAACAGTAAGTAATGTTTCCTCTGAGATAGACTATCTTCCTGGAAGTGAATCTTTATGTAATTTCTCTCCTGTTTTTTTCCTGCCAACCTGTCAGTAGATCAAGGCTTGCTTTCTCCCAAGAAAACACCCATGAGATTGATCCACCACAGAACCTGCAGCTCCTCCCAGGTGTACAAGTCTCTGGCCTTTCTATGTTCTCTGTTACCACAACTGCTTATGTTTGCTGCCTTTGAAGCCTTTGGTCTTTTCTCTGTCTTTTTTCTCAACAATTCTTATATTGCAAATGGCTGGAAGAACTGGGTGAAGTGCAGAACATTTGGTGGCTTGTTTGGTTTCAAATCAGCATATGAAAGAGAAGTTCTCCTGTGACCTCTTGTCTACATGTCACTATAATGCAGACATCACAGCAGCACTACAGTTCCTTGGCAGCCCTGGGCTAAGCACACTGTACTCACATCCTGCTCCTAAGAAAAGTTACACTTTGCCAAAAAAAAAAAGTATATTTAGGGGTTTTAATTACCCACAATTAAGACAATGTGCAGATTTTTGTGATACTAGGAAAAGACAAATTAAAGAGATGCTGTATGAAATTGTCTACTCTGTTTCTAGATGGACTTTTAATCAGATTGGTCCCACAGAGACAGTGCATCCTTATAAGCATCACACACAAACTGCTTTCCTACAATCACCTGCTGAGAGGAGTCAGGTTTCTCCTCTGAAGCTCTCTTGGGGGAAAGGTAGAAGGCATTTGGACCTGATGTGCCTCCTACACGGTACCAAATGCACCATGAGGAGAGATAAATCCCAAACAGGGATGAGGGAACCCTTTTGGCTAATAAAAATCTAATCAGCTAAAGGCAAGGGAATTAGACCCACTCAAAAGGAAGCTGATGCAGGTTTTCTGGGTGTAACACCAACTGGAGTACAAAGTCTCTGAAGGCTGGTAAACCACAGCACAGCCTGGAATGCTTGTGGGTGGCTGCAGGGTAACTGTACAACGATTCATTGAATGGTGATGTTTTCAGAACTAATAATTCCTCCTAATCTGCTGTCCTCTCCCCTCTGCTGTGTGTAAGGATCTTGTTACTGTGTCTTTTTGTGGAAGAGTGAGTCTCTAGATATTAGCATATCAAAGCACACTTTGATTGATTCGACCTGTTGCAGGGAAATGAAATTGCTTTATTAAGGGGATTTATGGATTTGGCCAAGTTTAGCTGCTTTGCTGCATATATCTGACACAGAGGTGATCACCCTCATCCTCCCCTTCCCTCCTCTGCTTCAATGCCAGATGGATGGAAATGATACAGAAAAGGATGTGATAATGCCTCAGATGAAAGGGAAAAGATATCCAGAGGACCACTGAGAAATGCAATTTGTACCTACAGAGACTGACTCTGCTACTTACTCCTGACTCTGCTTTATTCCTGGCCATAGTGCCAGAAGTCATTCAGTGAGATTTAGCTGTTAGAGTAGGAAACCTTGCCAGGCAGGACAGCATCAGTTATGCTCACTACAACACACAGATATTTTCCTATGTTTTATAGAAGCTCTATGGCCTCTGCATCCTCTGTACTTTTTGGGTTGAACCTTTCTGATAATACATCAAGCAAACATTGTGCTTAACCTAAGCAAGGGGTTTTGCTTTGTTATATTTTTCATTATATTATAATAGATACAGTTTTAGAAATAAAGAAACTGCAAGAAGCAGAGGTGTGATCACCTATCCAGCTAGTGAAAGTAGAACTCAGATTTCCTGAGCAGAGCTAGCTGCATAGTTGTCTGCCCTGCAAGAAAATTTGACCTTATAGGAAAGAAAGCTGTCTATGTTTTGAAGGAATAGAAATAATTGTAAGAATTTCCAACTATGGAGACATCAAATTCAAAACAGTTATAGAAATGTTGCACTAAAAGCTTTTTTTTTGAACAAAAAAGGAGTGTGGGAACCCAAGGTCCAAGGTGTCCACTCTCCACTAAAGCTCACAGTGCTTCTAATGTCCAAGCTACTCCCCATACCTAATGGGGGCAAAAGGAGTAAAATCTACTGCACCATTGTTTACATCTCAGATGTGAAGACTAATAGGGTTTGGTAGGGGTTTTTTTTATTATAAACTTTATTAATGAGGATCTAAATACAGTAACTTGTACTTGCAGAGTACCATTCAAGCTGCCTGGGTGGCAAAATCTCCTCTACATGCAAAAAAGTCTTGCCTAAAATGAAGAATTTTGATGCAGCAAAAGTGTTAACCACCTGAGAGAAATTTCTTGTATAGTAGATACCCCTAGATATTAACCCAACAGGATTTCTTGACCTTCTGTACTTCTGTAAGAATGTCCTTGGTACATAACTCATAAACTATGTCAATCAAAGCTTGGTTCTACTGAGTTCAGTAACACTTGAGGATTGCTGAGAGTCAACTTTGAATCTTAAAAACACCCAACTGTGTTTTACCATAGAAGGTTCTTAAATCTTAAAAAAAATCTGTAAAAAGAACTGTGTATTACCATAGAAGGTTCTCAGTGCAGTAGTCTGTGGCACTATAGTTCAGAAAGAGATGAAAATAATTAGCAAAAACTATTTTGATTGCTACTACTGAAATAATAACTACATGAAACCTGCCCTCAATTGTTCCCAAGGAGTTGTGCTGTTTTCAGACATATTGGAGGTAGGCAGCCTATAGTCTGAGAGAACCTGTTGCAGAACTGCATTCAAATGACATGCAGTGAGTGTGGTGGCAGGTAAAGAGATGCCAGAGGATTCACAAGTGTCCTGCAAATCAGCCAGAGAGTGGGTGCCAGAAGTAACCATGCTGAGCTCCCTTCTGGTCTTTGACAGCTTCATGGTGTTTGTCTGCTCTCTATGGCTGATAGTTCACTCAGGGTTTTGTAGAACATCTTGAGGCCTTTTCTATTAAATATAGATAGAAGAAAATGTACTGTCTAGTTATCAGCAACCAGATGCCACAAACAACATCCCCTTGACAAGGCTCAGAACAGCTGCTCTCACCTGCAGCACTACGCTGGCCTCACGTGTGTAAAATGCTGGAAAAGAACAGCAGCTCCTGTCAGCTGCAATCCCAAATGTCCCACGTGGGACTACATAATTCAAAAGCCCTTCTCAGCATTTTTATGCTCCAAAGAACATTTAGAAAGGTGATTTACATTTACAACATGAGGCTTTTTAGATTACTGTTATGATTCTTACTGCGTGCGGTCTCTAGCTGAAGCTGAAGAATGGTGTAAAACGTGTCCATCATGCCATGTAGACTTCATGAGTCCCTCTAGTCTTTTAAATAATATTGTCCCATCAGGGGTGAGAAGCAAGTGGAAGCAACAACTAGGAGGGCAGAGCTCTGAAAAATTACTGGGATGTGAGGGCAGAGTTATGGAACTGGACTATGTGGCATAAACGCATCCCATCTTCCACTCCCATCTTATTTAACAATGTTATTTAAGGATTTTATTTCTTTAAAAAGAAAATTCAGTCTTTTATCTGATTGGCAAAATCAGTTATATGTATTTCTGAATTTGGTGCTGGTCTCAAAATGTCCAGCTCCAAGTCCATTCTCCACCTGGCCCACAGTGGCCTTAGCTGAAAATCCTTGCCCTGGCTGTAAAGGGAGAGGAGCTTTGGGTTGCTGCTGCATGCCCAGTGCCCCGTGGCTAGCAGATCACACACCTATCTACCTCTCTGACAAAACAAAACTAAGGCTTAGGTTCTGAATAGATATTTTAGTACAATCCTGCTTTTTTTTTGCAAACAAGCTTTCTTTTCAGCCTGGCTGTGGGACAAAGAAAATCAAAATTGAAGGTGTTGTCACAAAATGGGATTGTCAGCTCTGGTTAGCAGATGCACATTTCATCTCCTCGTGCCCTTCGTTAGGAGCTCTTTGCAGGAGTGGGTAATGAGCCACTATTCACGTGGCACTTTGCAAAGTGTATCAGTGTTATTTTTTTATGGGAATAAAAAGAGTGTCTGAGTCCAGTTGGAAATGAACACGCTATTGGAATGAAACATGATTTCAGGAGTGGGGGCATAATGACTCTAAGTCTGGAGCAGATTTGTCACTATGAAGAAATGGATCCACTTTTCCCAATAATTCTCTTTCATTAAGGCAATCTTGGGTATAATGCTCTTTTTTTTACCTTGGCAAATGTAGCCAGGTTTCCCACCCTCACAAATCTTGCTCCTCCAAGACAGCTCTGTAATGAGAGTGAAGTGTTTTTATTATTGCTTTTGTTAATCACGTTTCCTGCATCCTGCAAAGTGCTTCTTATTCTAAACTGTGCCAGGATTATTGGGGAATTAATCAATACTTGTTACCAATCATGATCACGGCTGTTAATCACAGTTGTAATTACCAATTGATTCATTAGCACAGCCCTCTTCAAAAGTCCAGAGTCATTAAATTTCCAGTACACGTAACTTTTAATTCAGCCCAAGATCCACAGAGCTCTACAATTACATTTCAACCCAGCATAATTTATTACTCCTTGCTTTTTATTAATAACTTTTATTTATTATACCGTTTCCCAGTAACCCAAACTGGATTCTTAGTCTATATATAGTTCCTCATGGTATCTCCATTCTAACTATAATAATTCATTACAATTCCTAATAATAACTGATGATAAGGTCAGGGAAAACCCAACCTGTACACGTTTAGGGAGCTTGCTTTGAATTACCCTTTCAGTGTGATAAATGCCTTAGCTAAAGAACAACATTTGGGTGTATTCCAGAGGCTGATACACTGAAGTTATTTACTTCCTTCTGCTGCTGAATGCAATTTTCATTAGCAAACCAGCATTTCATTCTATTACCTTGGGTACTGGCTTGTTCTCACTGGACAGTGCGTGCCACCTAGCTGGTAATTCAGTGACCTTTTTTCTCTGTCAGTGTGGGAAGCCAAGCTGAGACCTCACCAAGCCCTCCACCAGCCCCTGGCACTCTGCATCTCCTTTATACAGAGTCTAGAGGATCCATGTGGGATCTGCTACACCTGTAAATAACTATACAGTCTCTATAAACTGGCATTTGGTTTGCAGGCACCACCTGAAGTTTCTTCAGTCTCTCACTTAGTGTTTGACATTGAATAAGGCCTTTCAGGTCTAATCTTGTAAGTTCTTACTCAAGTGACTAGTCCTGTGCAGCTACTCATATAAGAGATGATTTAACATCAGCCAAACACCAATCATCTGCACTTGAGTGCTTCAGAATAATTAATGAGAAGACTTTAAAACCTGTAATGGCTGCTGCAGCCCGTGGAGCTCCTGACACAGGATGGTCACTTGGCCTCTGTGTTTGATTCTCTTGCCTAAGAAGCTCTGATGCCCATCACTGCCCATCTTCACTTCACATCTCCCCACAGCACCCCTGGGGCACAGAGGTTTGGTGTGACACCCTGCCAGGAAGTCACATCCTGCTGCCTTGTGCTTTTGGTTCTCCTAACACAGATGATCCCCAGAAGTTTCTGGACTGCAAACATGCCTCTTCTGGAGCACCATCCAGTGTTTAAAATACTGTGCAGGGCCACCAATCCTCCCCAGCAATCAAATGCAAACAATACTCTGCACACACACCTATCTGCCTGCCCTGTTCACCCTGAGAAATCAAAAAGAACCTCAACTAATAGCTAAATGCACAATATTCTCATGGAACATATCACTATAATTAATTATAAAACCTATTAAATAAAATATATTTTACTTTTTATTTCATATGCTATGTATTTTCCACATGCCAAATACTATTTTACCACCTCATGAAGATTAATATGAAAGAAATTACTTTATACATATTAGTAATGCTTAAGTATTTTAGCTAGAGCAGAATACTTATGTGTTTTTGGTTGATTTAAAGATATTTATCTGTGGCTGAACTTTGTCTGCATCTGCTTATAGAAAGAGACACTTACTACCTGAGCCATTGTACCACTATTTCAGAGCTAGGGTATTTTGTTTGTTGTTCCAGATGCAGTCACATTATCACACAGCATGTTTTGCTCTTACCTTTCAGCTGGATAAAGCATAGGAGTGGAAAAAGAAAGTAGTGAAAATGTACCAGCTGGATCCCTTGAATTTCTTGATAGTGTTATAGACATTATATCTGTACCAAAAGCAAACAGCCTCTCAAAGAATACTGCAGGAATTAGGGGCTGTTAGGCAGGTGATCAGCTCTGCAGTGCCCCTGTGGGTCCTGGAGCTGGGCTAGTCTCCTGTTCTTGCTGGCACACCCTGGCTGCCACTGATGTCTGTCCTGAGTGCTGTCATTACAGCCCCCACCTTGCTAAGCCAGGCAGATTCCAGTGCTCCTGGGAGCAGGAGAAGAGAGGTTCTGTGTTGTTAACCACGGTGCTGACTCGACTCCCCTTCCCCTCAGCACAGGTTTATAGTGGGTGTCCATCCAGCCTCCCAGGGACAAATAAAAGGGGGGTGTTTTCAAGCAGAATCCATCTAAAGGAGGAGGCAGCGTGGTCTCTTGGCAAGTGACTGCTTCAGTGGCAGAGCAGTTTGATTTGCAAGTTACAAACCAGCTATTTCTGAACCTGGAGCATAGCAGAGCTAATTACTGGAGCAACTAATTTATGTTGTGATGCTTTAGCTGGCGTAAGGAAGCAGAGATTTGTCAGAATTCTAAGACAGCTTCCCCAAAACCTATTTTCTAACTGAACAGTAAAAATCCTCTTGCTTTGTTATGACAGAGATAAAATATGGTCAAAGGAAGGTACATCTTACTTTATCTATATATAGTTGTCCTTAAAGCCATATTTCAGTTGTAAGGAGTGTTAGCTGACAGGCCAAATGTTGTGCAGAGTCTTTCAGATAAAGAAAAATAAAAATTCATCTTTGTTTGTTTTCCCAAAAATGGCAAGTGGTATTTAATGGGAGTTTATTTGCCTGGAAGTTTCCCCTCTGCATCTTCAGCTCAGTTAGTGTTACTTTTCCTTAGATTCTGAGTATGTGAGTGAAATACTGGAATATTTAAAACTCTCAGTGTGGCACTGATTTTGAGTTTGGATGGGTCATTATTTATTGTTTCATTGACTTCATTTAGTACCCATCTGACAGATGAAAGAAAAAGAGTATTCAGGACAGTGAGATGAACATTTGTTTCTATCAGGTCACACTCATAAGACAAGAGAGCTGAAAATGGGAGATGAGGCAGTTCCTATTAACTTTATTACTATTGCAATTATCTTTTTTTCTTTGTCCTCTGTACACCAGCCACCCCTCTCCCCTCTCTGTTTTGCCACAAATCTAGAAGCACTGCTCTTCTGGACATCACCTGCTCCTTGCAGTACCATGGGGTGTATGATATTGGTTCTGTGAAGCAGAGAGTCACTTAGTGCACGTACATCATCAAGAGCTCCCAAGGCACCAGGACATATTTGCCAGTGAATAAAACATCATAAACTCCAGTTTATGAACCAGGCTTCTCTATTGGTCTTGGGTGATGCTTGCTTAGCAGCATAAGAGTTATGGGAGGGAAAAACAACCTTTCTCATTTTCCCTCTTAATAGCTATTTTGTCTCAGACAGGTGGAAAATCAATAAGAAGTAAAGCTATTGACTGTCATTCACCAGAGCCTTCACTTCATGCTTTGCTAATCCATGGGACTCAGTTTGGAAAGAGCTCATCAGCTCTATTTCATAAACAGGACAGACAAGATTTCACCTATTTCATGCAAGAGAAGAGAGGATCCAGATTCCAAATCCTTGACTACAGGCAGCAGAACAAAAACGCCATCATTAATAGACAAAAATTAGGGCAAAGCCTTTGTCTCCATTTGGGAACAGACAGGCTAAGAAGCCTATCTCCAGATTTAACATAGGTTTCAACATCTTCCTTTCACATCGATTCCAAATCATTAACAGGATCTGTGAAAATGAAGCAAAAGGTCACCCCTCTAGCAGCTGAGCTGTCAAAGACACTAACTGCTTTCCTAAGCATGGGCACTCATCACATCCCAAGGCTGTTTCCACCCATTAGGTCTCCTTATGCATATTTAAATATGTATTTTAACTTTTCATCAGCTAAATTTTTAGTGTGGTCCATTACTACAAACAGGAGGATGTAAACAGAAGGAGAAAGAAATGTTTTAGAACTAAAATTTCATAACCTGGTATCAGAGATTTCTCATGTCATCTTTTTAAATCAGAGAGGCTGGGGAAGGTGTCTATGGAAGGATCTGCAATTTTATAGACCAAACCACTTCCACAGAACCCCCATGAGGATTCAGTCATGACCAGGCAAGCAAACCAAGCCTTAATTCTATCAGCATTTTCCCTTAGTAGTTTCTTGCTGTCTCCAAGCCCCTTGTGGCACAATACACTTGAGCAGAGAGGACAGATATTCTGCATGGGTTTTAACTTCTAGAAAGCAAAATAACCTTGTGCTGGAAGGTCTATAATGATCTCATCAACAAAAGTCTGTAATTTCTGAGCAGAAAGCCCTCCTTCTTTCTTTCCTGCATGGCATGTGAAGGAATAAAGGTGGTAATTATTTGTACAAGGTGTACTTGCTTCTCAGGAGCTTCTGCTCTCTTCTCTGTGCACGTGCTGCCCTGCCAAAGCATGGCCAATTCATAATGCTCTGGGGAGATGGGGAGAGGACTTTTCCATCTGACTAAAATGGAGACTTTTCCACCAAAAATTGGCAAGTTCAGGCCTTCTAAGAGAGATCCAGCTGGCACCTGATGCTTGGAACAGCTACCAAAGCAAACTGTTGTGAATGTGTAAGGGGCATGGCAGTATTAAATGAGACTGAAGAAGCCCATGACCTATGTGCTCCTCTGCATGACATACCCGTTGAGACCTCACATTTCTCAGCAATTTTCCCAGCTATTCCATGATAAAATAAATTGGAGTAAGGGAAGAAATGGGAGCCTCTCATGCTTGGCTCTCTTGCTGCAGCAGAGCTGACATTCAGACAGTGGAGAAAAGGAGGGGAGCTGTGACCTCCCTCACCTGTATTTTCCAGGATTAGCTGGTGTTGCAAAGTAATTTGTGACCTTTGTGGTTCACAGCCTCTTCTGTGACAGGTCCATGAGATTTCCTGGGTAATGCTGAGTAATGCTTTTGGGTCTCTACCAGCCAGCACTGTGCAGCTCCTAACAGAGCCTGTGCCATTCACCTGAGTTGAGTTTTGCTGCTTTTTGGGTACTCTGGGAAATGTGTTAAGATGACAGTTTGCTAATGTTCTGGTGAACAATGACACCTGCAAGAGAGGAGTGACTTGATTTCAGCCCTGGAACTTCAAGTGATCCTTTCCTCATGCCAGATGAAATTACAGACAGTAACAGAATGTATTGGAAGAGAAAAAAGAGGAAGAAAGAAAGAATAGACAGTATATTACAATATTTTTTTCAGGACACAGACACCAGAAAAGGAAAAAAATGTCATGTTCAACCTTCAGAATTGAAGTATAAAATGTCCCTCTTTCTTTGTATCTAGCTGACAAGCTACAGCTAAAGCAGCTTGCAGAGCCAGTCCTCAGCACGTGTCTGAGGCAGCGAGTGAGTATTGCTTCATCAGAGACTCAGAAGAAACCTTGCCCTGCTTGCTGCCCAGCTGGGGTCTGACCTTCTAGAAAAGCCCATCCCACGTGGAGCTGGCTGTTCCCCAGGTTGTTTTCTGACAAATTGCCCAATAACAAGCAGCAAACTATTGATGCTTCTTTTGGTATTCGCTGTCACACCATTAATCACAGTGAAAATTCCTTTGACACTGCTCATGTTCAGTAACTAATATTTACTCCTATGGGTGAAAGCCTGGGGACACTTATTTTTAATAACACTATGTGGATTTTTTAAGGTTCCCTATAACATACATCTTAGATACAGTCTGCCTCTAAAGAGGGAAGTGATGATAGTACAAAAAAACCTTAAGGCAAGTGCTAATCCAGTTTTCAGAGGCAGCCTCTTGCTTGTCCATCACAAAAAAAAAACCCAGCCAAATGGCCAGAAGTGCTCAACATTTAGGGATTCTAACCATTTTTCTTGACTGATATCCCAATACCTCAGTTTGCTCACCAACAGAAGAGACACAGAAGGCTGAGTTAGAGGTACTGTGGTCAGAGGGACTGATGAGCTCCCCCTCTGAATGACAGCAGCTCTGCTCTCCCAGGGCACCATCCACTGCCATCGAGCCTACCTGGAGGAAAGGACAAGCCAATGGGGCTAAGCAAGTCACCTAGGGCACTTTTTATGTCTTTATGCAGTTCTTTGTACCTGTGTGCACAGATACTTAGCAGTTAGATCCTCTGCTGCTTAAAGGAGATGAAGGTACATGGCTCTTTTTATACAGAGGGCTCCCTGCAATCCTGTATTAGTCAATGAAAAGGATGTCACTGAATGATAAAGCAGCAGCAGTCGTTGCCTGAATTATTTATAAGTCATTCATTCGTCTTTCTGTACAGGCTGCCAGGGTTTTTTTTTTCCCCCCTCAGATAGAAGGAAAGAAAAAAACCACGACTCGGTGCTTGCTCTTCCAAAGAACTGTGCAAAGATTAACTAAAACCAGATGGAGAATAATGATAGAAGGGAAAGGCCATGCAAAATGGAGATTTAGTGCAGCTTTAAATACGGCTCGTTTCAAAGAAAGTATAAGAAGATTAGAAGGAAATCTGCACTCTGAGGCCCTCAGCATGTTCTCAGTTACTCTCCTACAACGTGGGTGTAAATGCATGGGAGAAATACCCTTGTTCTCTCCTGGTGGCATTCTGGTCTCCATTTGCCTTAGCGTGAGGTAACACATGGAACTAGATAATACTGAACCCAAGTTATTAAAAACAGCACTCTGACAAGCATGGTGAGTGGAAACATTATTTTTAAGAGAGATAAAACTGAGCTGAATACCCTCCCAGTGCCTAACACCCAGGAAGTCAGATGAATCTGTACCAGGAAAGGTATTTTGTACTTTGTTTCCCTGTTGTTTGCAAAAGAAACTCAACCTCAAGCTGTAACAGGCTCATAAGCAACTTTTTTTCTTACAAAAAAAGTCCAAAATCCATGAAAGAACCACTGACACTCAAGCACCACGACTCAAGTGTCTCTCTCCATAGGTTGATCAGAGAAGTGTGCAGGCAGCCACAGTTGGCAGAGTTTCTCCAGTGATGTTTTTTCTTTGGACAAAAGGCAAGATGGAATCAGCCTCTGAAGCATCTGGAGAATCACCTCATCAATAAAACTATTTTAATAACATGCCATAGCTGATCTTCAGATTCACAGCTCTTGAATTTTGAAGATCTGGATCTAGCTTTAAGTCCAGCTGGCTGCTCAGGCCATCATCTGTTGGAAAACAGTGTCTGGAGGCAGAAGCTTGGCTGTCAGAGGGGCTTCCTTGTCAAGTGTTTAGCAACACTGTGAAAAATTTGCAGCTTTGTTCAACTTCTCAGCCCCAAACACTCACAGGTTACCCCCAGGGACGCTGCTGAGTTTGTTAATCTTGTAGCATTGACAAAGACAGACAAATCTCTTTCATTCATTCCTGTTTCTGGCAACTAACTTCCATCTCCATCTTCCAACCCTACAAATCATGCCTTCAAATACCCCTGTGAATGGTTTCTCTTAAAGTCCTGATTTCAAAGAATCTGATTGCTGAGAGTCAAACGAAACAGTGCAGAGGATGTCACAAAACTGAGTGGCCAGAATTGCCATTTTCAGAAATCTGGGTGAAGAGGCATGAGCTCTGTTCAGGAGGAACCTGATGCTGTTTAATGCAGGTTTCTAAAGGACCTGACCTCAACACAGCAGTAGAACAGAAGAGCCAGCAAACAGAGAGCTGCACAAGGCTCAGTCAAATGCTCTGAGCACATCTTTTCTCAAAGGAGGAAAGGCAGAACTGTCCTCCCGTGTTCTGGCTGTTCAGACACGTGCTACAAGTGTTACAAGGCCCACTGCAAATTACTCTTTCCATGTTGGTATCATCTCCCATTATCTCTGCTCAGTCACTGTGAGGCAGCCTCATCTATTCCTCACCACACAGACCATTTGAGCCTGCCTCCTAAAGAGCATTTCCCATTTGGGTTCTGATAGCCAGGGATAGGCTAATCTGTTTAAAGGCACTTTCTGCATACCTTACTGAAAAATGACATTTTGCAGGCAGGGAATTTAAACTCTCTCCCAGGCTGGGAGATTAACCCATTGGTTGTGTGTGTACTTAGGTATACATAGAATTACTACCTAAGGCAATGGCATGAGCAACAGTCACCCCCTACTGCAGAGAAAACATGACCAGTTGTCATAAGAATGACTTTAAGACTCTTTTCACTGCTGAACTATTACTAAAAATCCATTTACAACCCATAAGTTGCAAAGCATTTACAGAGCTGCTTAACATCAAGCAGCAATCTATTCAGTGGGACTGACCTGGAACTAACCTACTTTTATATTACTATTAGAGTGGCCAGCTACTGATGGCCACCACGTTGTTCCCTCCTACAAGGCTAGAGGAATAATGTGAGGACACAGGGAAAACTGTCTTAAAAAAAAAAAACAACTGTAATTTGTAGCAATGAGGTGAATGAATATAAAGAGACTGTCTTGTTTCTTATGCCCATACTCTCTATGCACTTGGGCTTATTGAAAACTTCTTTTGAACCTGCAGTTATTAATTTGTCTTTGTGCCTCATCTCTCACTGCCATCCAACTTTGCATCTTGTTCTGGAATGTCTGCAGCCTGTTTGGGAACTCCTAAATCAGCACAAGGGACACTACACGGATATACACCACCAGAAAGTGAGCTGATCATGACTTCTTCAGGTCAGAACTGGTATTTCTTACAAAATAAGTGATGGCCAGTTTTCCCTCAAGATGATTTTATGAAAAATATAAGACTGCACAAGGTTTGCCAGCTGGTCACTTCTTTATCAGGGAAATTAAATTATAGTGTTTGGTTTGGGGTGAGTCAACCTTCAGACTCTCTATGGACCTAGGAAGTCACAGTGCCTTTGGGGGATGTCACTGTTTCTCACCCCATGTCTGCACCCCTTGAAGGGGAACTGCCAATGGGGTTAACACATCAGCTCAGGTTCCTTCATGTTCCACAAAGGGACACATCAACATTATCACTGCAAAACATGTACAACCCCTTTTGTTTCACAAGAAGTGCTGGTATTTCAGTATTTCAACTTGATTTTTTTCTTTTGATGAAAACAAAAATAGAAACATCAAAAAGTCAGATTTGATTTCTGAGCTGTCCTTAAAGGCTTAAACATGAGCTGAAGGGAATACCTGGAAATGTGATTTAGGAGTAAGTTCTGTGCTGGCCAGAAAATGAGCAGCTACACTAACACTGGGCACGCTCAGCATGTAAATCATACCTTATAGGAGGTTATAGGAAGTCAGCTAGGTCCACCCACCTGGACCTCCACCTGCTCTTCAGTGCCATTTTTCTTGAGGTGGCCTTCTGGCCACAGAGTTCAGGCTAGATAAATCATTCTGATGGCCACAGCCTGCTCAAGGCTGTCTCTCCCATCATCCTGAGCTGCATTGCTCATGGGCTACAAACTTCTGAGTGCTCAGATAAGTCTCTGGCAAAAAATGGTGGCCAAGAACAGGCCACTTGTCACTGCCAGAACTGAGTCCATGGGCAGCTCCTTCTCTGCCTGTGCTCTAAATTGCCTGTGGGCCAAAGAGCAGTGGGAAGTGCCAGCCATGCCTGTTGGAGGAAGACACCAGTCATCTTTTTTCCTAGGGTAGTGACGTGGCTGTTTGTGCTCCAGCCTTAGGTACAGGCCTACTGAACCCTAATATCTTCATCAAAACAAGTCTCCAAGAGATTTAACTTGACATATTTATACATTTTGTTAGATGAGACTTTGTGCAGCTAAAATGAGGTGCAGAACATGGGAATGTTAAGGCTCCATTAATGGAGCTCTTTTTCAGCAAATAAACCTATTTCTGAGTAACTGAAGCCTAAAGGGGAGCTGTTTATGAGTTTCTAACTCTCTCCATTTGTGTAAGAAATTAAAAGTCCAATCAATTGCATTTGCAAGCACAGTGTTGCTGAAGTGTGTGTGCCTGGCAGATGGCACCTTGCCATCAGATACAGCCCCAAATCCAGGGGTGCAAACCCTTGCAGGCAAGAAGTCAGCAGATGTTGTAGCAAAATATCATCTAGTGTCAGATGTCACTTAGGGCTGGGGACATGGGGGTACTTATATGCCAGCAGTGGTTTTCCTGGCAAAAAAACCCTAAATCCAGAAAGTGATGAGATACTCCTTTGCACTTTTTGGCACGTAGTCTTGCTCAGATGTTACTAAAGGTATGGTGAGTTCACCACAGAAGCTAAATCATTAATTTCAAGCTGGTTTTTGGTCTTCCCAAACAGGTATCATGTATGCAGAACTGTTTGGTTTGACAGATAGGCTGTTAGTGACCTGTGTGGGCCCCCAATTACATCGGCCATAAATGATTTTATCATAGTAAAAGAACAAACAGAAGCTGCTTCTTGCTTGTGTGATTGAATTTTTTTTCAAGACTTTCACAGCAGATCACTTCTCACAAGGGTGCATTGCCAAGAAGCAAGACTCTGTGAGCAAATGTTCTACTTGTATAGGGAAGCTGATTTGCAGAGAACAATGAGCCACCTAAAACTCCTCCAGTCTGAAATGATTTTAAAAATACTTATCCTCAAAGAAAGTGAAGAATGCTTTACTTTAAACTATATTTTAAGCTTTCATTCATTTTCCAGCTTTACATGAATTTGTGTCATTAGCATCTCCCAGATGTGAAAATACCTCCTCTAAAAGGAGTTTTCTTCTGATATTTTGGACCTTGCTTTTAAGCTGAAGCACAGAAGGGAAGCAGGGCTGACAAAATGATAACAACAAAGCCTGACAACACCAGTTCTCAGGGATGAAGGGAGAAAGCAGATGCTGTTACACAGGTCAGACTGATCAGACTCAGGCACCCTGCACTGTCAGGCTTACATTCTGAGGCTTTAGTCCAGAGACACGCTGGCTCCTTCATCTGCACTAACCAAAGGAAGGAAACATATTCTAAGAAAACATGGCACTGAATAAAAAAAACTATGAAAAGCAGTGGAAAGGAAGCCTGATGGGAGAGAGGTAAAGTCATGATACAGTTTAGGGCTGAAATTCTGCTGAATTGTGTGAAAGAAAAAAAAAAAGAGCTGCCTTTTTATTTTTTTCCACAAAAAGATCTTCCTGTAAGAAAAAACTGAATTATTTTTGAAAGCCACAAAGGGGGCCAGCCACTTTTTGCAGTGCTACAAGGATAAAGTCATTAGAACACATGTCTTTAGGAGCACTGGGCAGGGACACAGCTGGCTGCCTTTATTTGGTGCCATGTCACAAGATGTTAATGCAGCATCTCAATTTATTTGGCATGTGCTGGAACATGAATCAGAGTTTTCATGTTGGATTCCTTGGAGTTGAACATGAGAGTTTCAGACACTGATCCATGCTCTTACCTGAAAGCATTGCAACTGCAATTTCATGTCAGCTTGAGTCCCAGGAGGGACACTGCAGAGAGAAACAGCAAAGAAAGAACAAAATTGGAAAAAGGCAAGCAGCACTCAAGCTCCCCAGGGTGTCGAGGACTTGGGGGCTGGACTAGATGACCTTTAAAGGTCCCTTCCCACTCAAACCATTCTGTGAATCTATGGTTCTCAGAACACTTGCCCTCCACTGAAGTGCAGAAAATCCAAGCAATCAAAGGAAAAGTTATCAGTGTAAAAAGCACTTCATGACACAGGGTTTTTTTTGAAAATATGAAAAGAAAATGTTGCATTTCCTCAAACGTTGCTGGTTCACACACCTCTTGCTTTCACCAGTGGAACAGATTCTCCTGGGGATGGATAAGAAATGGAGAGAGATTCACCTGCCCTAAGAAGACTCTTGCTGTTCCAGTGTGCATTCAGCCCATGGAAAGCCAGGGACCATTCAGCCTGGAGACAGTCAGTTAGCCTTGGTTTTCTGGTGCTGACAGCAGTCAGGTTCTGCTGATAAAGCCCCTTCAAAATACATCCCAGAAGCTTTACTCTGGTTTTCTTTTCACACAGCTCCTAACAGTGAAGGTATTTAGTGGAAACTAGCAGCTTGCTCTCAAGAGAGCTGGTCAGTCTTCCTCTAACAGTGCATTTCATTTACATCCATGCTGGCATAATTTAAAACTACAGATGAGAAAGAAATAAATCAGCATTTCATTTTGAAGTGGAGCTACAGGAAAAAATTGCTGCAGATTCTTTTACCTCTAATACTTCTAGCTGGGATTTTTTTTTTTTTCTTTTAATGAAGGAACATAAACAAAAGATATTGCAACATATTTCAAACTGTAAGCTTTCAAAAAGCATCATTATCTTTTTTTCTCTCCAGTCACAGGAACAGAACAGCCCATAGGTGCTGTGTAGGGTATTTTGCAGCCTCAATTATTTAGAAATTAATCTCACCTGGCAAAGTAACAACTATTTGCTATTCCCAGCAGTGATGACCTAAAAAGTGAGCATTAAACAGTGTTTGATAGACATTTTATAATGTAATCAGGCCTTTTTATTGATGCTTGCTGCTGAGAAGGGCAGAAAGGTTCTCCCAGAGAAAGCAGTGGAAACTCACTTGCAGCACATCACTTAAGCAGGTGCTTGTTTAAATGTGTTTCAGTTTCAGCAGGCACTTATATTCCATCAAAGTAAACTGGTCTCAAAAATGTACCTCAGTGCTGTGCTCAGGCTGGGCTAGCACCCTGACTAAAGCCTAGATTGGGCTTTTCTTCCAAGGTGCTTGAGAACTTCAGAGCCCCTATTTACCCCATAACCTGTCTGCAATGGATGAGAACATTTCCTTCCTCTCACTGGCTGAGGAAGGACATCAGGTCTAACATTAATAGCCCTTTTCAGCCTTTTCAATCTAGAAAAATAGCTTATTTTTATAGTTTCCTAAGCTCTGGCTCAGAGTTACCACATTTCCATGACAAATGAAGAACTTCTGTTGGCCACATTCCCTGTTCTAAGTGTCTCAGGCAAATCAACAGGAGTTATCCCTGAGTGGTAATGGCACCAATGAAAAAGAAATACCACCACAAAGTGCTGTGTCTGGAACATCTTTTGTCAATATATAAATATTTGGGGTTTTAGAGACGTGAGTTGTTGTTTTTCCAGATGTCCCAATGATTTTTACTGTTTGAGTAATTTAACCTCTAGAAATCCATGTGGGCTCCCAGATGAAGATGACAGGCACATCAGACATGTGGGTGAGACAAAAGCTGTAGTCCTCACTCAGATCTCCTTCCAGAAGGATTTACACAGAACCAGGAAGATCAGATTTCTAATTTGCAGAGCATTGGGGGATTTTTGGAGATGAAAGGCACCTTTCAAATGTTACCTGTTAGCACTGCAGAAGGCAATCTTTGCTATCACAGCGTGGGGAAGTGCTCTGATTAGTGCCAGGTAGTGTTGTTACTGTTATTCATTTATATTACTGACAGTTCTGAAATAATCTTGTAG
>NW_008623965.1:0-92197 GCF_000691845.1 Merops nubicus
AATATATATATATATATAATTTTGAGAATTCCTGAATCATTTCTGCCACTTTTTGATAAACATAAAAGGATGTATTTTTCAGCATTCTACCAATTGTCCCATTTCTAGCAATAGTAATTTTATTTTAGGAAGATGTCTGTAACCCAGCAGCCGTTCTCCAGTCACCAAAACAAGGCTTCACAGGGAAAATTCCAGCTAGCTCAACTGTGAATAAATGTTTGAACTTTTAGATAATTACTTTAATGATATCCATAAAACTTTAAGGGTCTGTGCAACACTGATATTGAAAATTTCTTCCCGCAGTCTATTTCTTTCATGTCCCTCATGTCAACCCAGAACTATTCTGAGATGGAGGCCCTTAATGCTGTCTTATTTCCTTCCATAAAAGCACTAAGAACATGATCATGATTAGTGCTGAAAGAAAGCGAAGTAACAGCATTCTCTGGCAAAGTCACAAATATAGTTGATAACTAATTACTTCTGTATGGTATATAACGTATAATCAGCCTGTCTGCAAAATGCCAGCTCTGTAATTAAAGGCCCAGCAGTTACCATTTCAGTAAAGAGACTATGCATAATATTTAGGTTGTATAATTTCCTGACTTATTTTTGAGTATAAATACTGAAACATGGATATGCAACTGTTCTTCACTTTACAGAAATTATTAAGGTAGCCAAATATGATTCGCTGCCACCTTTTATCTGCAATAAAACCAAAATAGCATTTGTTTTTCTCTGCATTACGTCCTAATTATCTGCTAGAACTGAAGGAAATTCAACACTAATCTGTATGGGGAGGGAGTGTCTACTTCTTACGTGTCTTTCTGCAGTTACAGCTACTTCCATCTCAGACTACAGCAATATTCAAAATTATTACAGTAGTGGGCTCCCATACCAATAACACGAAGTGATTCTCTGGAGATAGCCTCTCAATTTGATGTGAGAGTTGTGTCAGAGTAGAAATTCTTTTATCTCTGATTTGCACCGTGCACCTTCATCACAGCAAATATCTTTCAAGTAAACCACCTTGCCCAAAATGTGGAAATTGTGAAAGGCTGTTTAATGCCTGTGTCAGCTCTATCTTCCTTTGCTGAGCATGTTTAAAGCAATGCTGACACTCCCCTCAGAGATAGCAAGCCTTTGAAGAGGGATTTGCCAAGGGATGGAAACCCTTCAAAGAGCCAGCAGTGCCATTTGCAGAGATAGAGAGGTCACACTAGCCCAAGGGAGTATTCTGGTGGAGTCTTTTCTGTGTGCAGACTACCCAGTCCAGGAGTCCTGCTATCTTCCAGGCAGTAGGTGAGAACTGAGGTATGAAGACTAGATATTGATTTCACAAATCAAAAATACCACATAGCACTTCCTGCGGGATTTGAACAGATGAGGGGAGTCTAGTGCTTTGGTCTAACAGAGTGAGTGATGCGTGTAGGTGGGAATGTGTGAGAGGGAGGAGGAGAAAGAAGGTTTCTTCACAATCTGATTTTCAGAGCCGAGCCCAAGGGCTTCCCCTCAAAAGCAAACAAGCCACCACTAGCCTGTTTGCTTGGTCTCTGGAGTCTAGTTTGCATTAATCACACTCTCTGCACCTTCATAACATGTCTAAATAACTGACTGAAACAAGCATTATGTTTGTTCAGACACCAACGGCAGGGGAAGGATATATCATCCTATTTTGAACAGTGACAGCCTCCTTTTTCTTAGAGCAACCTCCTTTTGCTCAGAGAGAAAAAAATACTCAGTTATTGAATTCTCTTCAGGAGTATGGCCAGACTTCTCAGCTGCCTGAAATCTCAGACCTTGGAGCAGCTGGCAGTCCAGATGCCAGCCTTAAATGTAACCTTTAACGTTTGATTAATTAATATTGCAGTCAGGTTTTTAGAAGGCAAACTGAAAATATCCAGTATATTAATATTTGAAAAGTAATAGGAAAGGATAGGAGACTTGTTTTAATACTCATAGTCTTTTTTTATAATTAAGTACTATTAGCATGCTGAAAAGTATTTCATTGGTTTTGTAGCAAATAATACATGTTTCAGGAGGCTAGTTAAACGTGCATTTCATTTAGCTTATAACCAGAATTCCATTTGTGGACCATAAATATTACTGAGCCCTCTAAAGAGTGAAAAATAAATTCATTGCAAATCTCTTAATAGAAATATCTAACAGGCAGAATCCCTGCACGTATCATCTGAGCAGAAGGCAGATCATGGAGATCAGAGAAAGTGGTTTAAATTCCAGATAAAATTAAAATATGAATGATGAGGCCTCATGAGTGAAATAAAGTAGAATTCTGTATATGCTGTCTTGAGGTGGGAATAAACTCACACACCAAAAGCTCAACTATCTTTGAAGACAGTTTGCTCAAAAACCCACATTTCTTCCTAATTTGGGTTGTGCATTAGTTTTAGAAAGGACATTAACAATGCAAGTAGGTAAGGCTAACACAGTTTGGGCCTCAAAGTACATGAAAACATTATCCCTAACTTATTTGGTGCATTCTCATTGATGTAGTCATCATCATAACATGTACTTTTTGGAAACACAAGAGTTTTACACTTTGTAAAAGAATTAGTAGATAAACCACAGAAATTAAATCGAGAAGTTCAATAAAATAACGTCAATCAAATTTCAGGTCTCAGACTATGAAACAAATGAGGTATTTGGGCTATTTTAGATAGGTAGGAGGTCAAAGGATCTGGTAGTTTTAATTCTGTTTTCCTTAATGTTATTTAAGTGGTAATAATGTGTTCAGTTTGTGAACGACTCTCAAAGACATTATATTCTTAAGTCTTTACATCTTTTAATCTCCTATCATATATGTAAACACTTGGATATATAAAATTTATAGTAGTTTCTGTAATTTAAAGAGATGTTGAACAGAAAATTCATACTAACAAATCATAGTGTAGGTCAATAACTGGCATATAAATAAAAAATCGTATAAGCCCTTTTTAGTTGGAGGCAGACAATTAAGCTTGTAATGTTTATTCTGGCTAAGATAGTGGTTGTTCTTCTTATTTCTCAGGTTCATTTAGACAAATGTTGATTCAGGTTGATTTAAAAAAATGTTACAATCTTTCATTATTAGGTAGAAAAAAACATTCATCTCAGAAAATTGATTGTTCTCCCCAGTTAGAAAGAAGCAGTTTCCCACCCTGATAGGACCAAGGAAATATTTATTGAGCCTGACAAGCTGCAGCATTTCATGGCAGGAGGTACAGTGCCTCTTTCTCCCCTTCCTTTTCCCTGCTCTCTGCAGCAGTGGATTTCAAAGGGCAAATCCATGCTGACCATGGCCATGCTGCATTTCCAAAGCAAAGTTCTTTGCATTATCCCTAATAGTTTTATTTATTCTTTTATATGTGCAGGTAACTAATTTGTGGAACGTTGGCATGGTCTGTACATAAAGAGAAGTTACCCATCATATTAACTGCTAGATCTCAGAGCATCTTACAAAGACCATCCTTTCACAAAGAGTAATTTTTCCTTGTGCCAACACTGTTTTTTCAAGTGTGCTTAAAACTTCTCCAAATAATTAGAAAGGGTTAAAAAGGAAGCTGATGGCCGTTTTGAAAACAACACGAGGTTAGAATTGCTCATTCTTGTTTTGGCATTACTTATTCACTTGTTAAAATTTATTTTAGACTGTAGTTTGTGTTACTCAGTGATGTGCAGAAGGTGGTCGTTGTAGACCATGGATCTATAGGGTAGCAAGGAGTGTGGCAGTTCTTGCATATGGATTTTGATTTTTTTATTACTGACATAGCACCATAAATTAACTGAAAGCAAATAATGTGAATGACATTTAAAATTCGGTAACTATTCATTTTATAAATTGTTTGGGATTTTTAATACAGATTTATGAGCCTTAGTAATAACTTTTATAGTATGTAGTATTTCAAATGGGTTATAATTCTCCTCAGTTTAATGGCACAGTGGCATCCATTAGCATATCTTCTCCTGAAAAGGCAAAACACTTCTTTCTGTAAGATATTTGCCAAAACTTCTTATCTGCATATTTGGTGTACTTTTGAGCAAGAATTGCAGAGGAAGTGTTATGTGGTTTGATGTTATTAGTGTATATTTAGGTTTGTGCAGTCTGTGGAATGATAACTAGAGCCTTAGCCCTCTTTAACCTGAAAACAGTATGTGAATTTTCCCAAATGCTACAAACATGGGAGTGCCACACTTCAGCTACCTTTTGGCATTTGATGAAGACATATCTAGTTTGAAAAACTGTGATAAGCATTATATTAGAGAGAGAAGCTGAAAAAGGTTGTGGCTATTGCTAGGACTGCACATGGTACACTTAGATAATGCCAGGCTTCATTTCTGTGTTGATGAAACCTGCGCAGGCTGGAGGTCTCTTTGAAAGTCTTTAAAGGAGTATACTTTTTTCTGTTGACTTTACCAGGGATTTAGGTACCTGTTTTATGGAGAGGAGAGACTTCTTTAATACTTAAAATGCACCCCCAACTTTTACACCTAAATTAGGTAAATTAAATCATTGCCCCTTCCTCTAGCACTAGGTGGCTTGTGGCCTGTATATTTATTTTTATAAGCTATAAAGAGAAGGAAGAAAGAACTATACTGTTTATGGATCAAAAATATCATCACCCAATCAAAGAGATCAGAAAGCAGATAACCGGTCATAATTGGTTATGGTTAGTTGAGTGTGAAGAGTCAAGCTGAAATTGCCTGCTTTACTGTGGGCAATGTGGATTTTGTCTACTTCTGATAAACGCTGGTATATGTGTGTGTATATATATATATATATATATATAATTTACTTACCCTTTAATTTGCTTCTACTCTGTTGATGAATGAACGAGCAATTCAAAAATATTCATCTGAGTATTCTTAAAGAAAAACACTTTGGTTTAGTAGGGATGCAGGCTTTTAAGAGATTCAGTGAGCTTGTGAACTTTTGACAAAATTGAGTAGTTCTGAGATTCACAGAGTTCTGCAATATCAGGAACATAGGCATAAAAATTCAGCTGAGTGCTCTATAAGCATGAAATGTGTGCTGTATAACATTTGGAAAACTAGTTTGAAGGAGGAGCCAGAGTGCATAATTATGCTACAGAACGGAGTTTGAACTCACAGCTTGTTGGGATACTGATGCTCAAAGCAAATCCCGAGTATTAGTGCAGATTACTTTGTTTTATTTTTCTCCCATGTTATGTTTCACTTTGTTTTGGCTTTGACTGTGGGCTTTTCTTATTTTACAGTGAACATTTTCTGAAACCAAGTAGACTCTTCCCTGATGGGGCTGAAAACAAAACAATTGTGTAATGCTCCTTTGAGATCACCAAGTCTGACAAACAGTTGGACTACGAAGTGCTGTTTGACCTTACATCATGGTATTTTTCTGCATTTTATTAGTTCATAGTCAAGTAGTGTTAATTAATAGGGGAAAAAAATAGTAAAATAACACTACCAGTATGAGTTGCTGTTCAGTAAAGCTTTCTGCTAAAGATGGCGAGTATTATAACAACACAAAGCAGCCAAAATGGAGACCTTTTCTTTGAAAATTATTATTGAAACAACAGTAGGGAAAAATAGGGAAAGCTGCTAAATGCTTATTTAATGGGCCTACTGAGCTCCTGGCTTTCTAACTTCTGCTGAAATCAGTGCTGCCTCCTTCGCTGGGCATCAGTTTTTGACAACTTTATGAGAATACTTCTGAAACGGTGCCAGGTCAGGTGCACCCATTACATCCCATTACATCCCTTCATTTAAAGACCAACATCAGGCTAGAAAGCTTGGAAAGAGGGTGGCACAATTCAGAATGTTGAGTTCAAATAATGTTCTCTAGGCTTATTTACTTGAGGGAGAGAAAAAGTTAAATGACCAGGAAAAGTTTCCTTACTGACGAAGAATAGTCAACATGTTACTTCCTAATCCCCTGAATTTCTGGTGAATCCCATTTCTTTATGGGATCATTATAACACTTTATACAAATCATTTAACCTTCTATTACCTATCAAGATATGTTCTTCGGTAGCTGCAGGAATACCAATAATAGTTTTATTTAATAGTAGTTACCACTTTTCTGTTAGCTATGTTTCACCTCAATAGTTTACTTACAAGTACACTCCAGCTCAATTATTAAATATTTTGTTTCTGAAAACCTTTTATGTATCTTAGGATGCTCTGAGAATTTCTCATTATTTAGCAATTTTTAAATTGATTTGTTCTGATACAAGCTGTGAAAGGACCCTGACATCTTTGCAACTAGAATAAAAGACTCACAACTGGTAGAATACTACAAATTGGTCCAAGAAAATACTCGCATTGATAGGAGCTGTTTGGAGCTTATTCATTTTAGTGAGTATACTTTTTTGACATTTTGAAAACAATGTTCCCTTTTTTTCTTAAAACATTGGAAATCCATAACTGTTGTGCAAGCCTCTTTTTTGAAATTTATTTCACTCTAGGTTGTAATAAAACCCACCAAAGTCTGTGTGTATATGTAGGTGTATGCATATTTATACACATTTTACATTCATACATATATATGTACAACTAAAAGTTAGGAAGTGTGGAACCACTGAATTGTTTTTAGCACATCCTTCCCCACCCACGCAGCTCTCAGTCTTACAGCAATGTAGAAGTCTTTGGGTACAGTGCAGGGTAGTGTAGTCTCTGCTAAGAGGAAGGGGGGACAGTCATATATCTGGATATATTTCAAAGTAGAAGGGTTGCTGATGCCAAAGGGCCAGCAGTAATATCATGCAAAGTCCTATCAGGACGACTGCAAGAGGAGTAGCTAAGAGATGTCTGATTTTTTTTCCCCTGCTTTCTTTTTCTACAGTTAATAAATAGAGTTTTACCATTAAATTTTTTCAACTCCTTTCAGTTTTTATATTCTGCAGGTTGGTTTGCAGATGACTCAGATGTCGTCTGTGGTTGGAATAAAGTTGGCTTCATTAAATGATGGAGTCATAGAGTGGATATTGTGATTACAAAAGAGGGCACAGAATACTGCAATGAAAGACAGTGATCTACTCTGCCTGGCAGAATGCCAACAGCACAAGGGAGACTAAGAGAATCTATCTAGCAAAGAGGTCAATGCTATAATTAACATCCTCTCTCTAGCATATGGGGCAGGTAGTTTAGACAGAACCACATAATAAATCTTGTAAAACTCAGAGTCAGATCTATATACTTAGCTCAAACTGAGAACGATACACAAATCAGATTAAAACTAACTCACAGTAATAAAACATTGGCCCCAGATGCCATAAGGTGACTTCAGTGTCTTTGTTCACCCTGTTCTTTGAGAGGAAAGATATTTGCTGTGTCAGCCAACCTCAAAATAAAATATACTACAGATCTCTGTGAGATTCAGGGTTTTATCATCTTGGGAAAATCAAAGATCAAAACAGGTCTTACATCTCTAAGTCTGGTACTAAATACAGACTTACCTTTTTTAGGTGCTTGCTCTTCTTCCTTCTGTGTTCATTTGAATGTACATGGACAGGAGGGGGCTGAGGACAGAGAAAAAAGAAAAATTGCTTTTATTCATCACTGCAAGGCAAACAGGCATTTCTGATAAAATCCAACAAGGTGTTTCCTGTAGGAATGCCAGTAGCTATAAAGAAGTATACTTGGCAAGCATGCTATAAAAATGTATTTTCAGGAATTAGTTTTGGATGAATTGGTGCTTTTGGGTTACTTCACAAGAGAAAAAAAAAAAAATAAAGGTGGTACTTCCCTCACCAGATTTTCTGAATGATATAATGGACATCCACACTGCTGTTTGACAAGTTAAATAAGTATCCGAACTCAAGGTATTCTGATAACATACTCTACCTACGTTTTCTTAAGAATACTAAACAAATCTTGTGGCAGTCTCCTAAACAGTGTGTGAAAATTTAGGGTTTTAAAGTGAAAGTAAATGTCTAAATTGCATAAAGATCAAGCAGAAGAAACATGGACTAGACAGTGAGTAAACAGTTGAAAACACTAGTTTCGAAGGACTATGATTTTGTATATATACTTAGCTGCTTGTAGCATTCACTTGAACAATGTACACTAGAAAAATCAATTAGGTTAATGTTCAATACGTTGTGCAGGATAGTTTTTATTGAGATACTTGTTTTATAAGGTATACCAAATGCAATTTGAAACCAAACTGCATTAGCTTTTCATTTAGTGAGATTGTAAGGGCAAAGAAGTGCCTCCCAATCCTCCACTTCCTCTGTTCCAAAATACACTGTCATGGAATTGTCTTCAGCTTTGCCGAGCTTCCTAACTAAGGTGTCAAAGTAGTGACATCTGAAGAGTTTTATGGCCACTGTTGTCAGGGTTTCATATTATCTGTCTCTGGACATGTAACTGGTACCTCATTTAGGAGCTCAGACATGCTCCACTGTCAGTAGTGCCTTGAGAATGAGACTCCCAAGGCTCTCACCCACCTTAATATAATCCCCAGAGGTTTCTCCTCCTTTCAGGCATGCCACCCGAGGCAGGCGATACAAGCTGTGTTTCTAGTTTCCTTGCTGAAAGCCCCATGAGGAAGCAATAACTTGCTTAAGAGTTGCATAAGGAGTAGGGAAGTATTGCTTTTGCTTCCTTCTCAGTACTTACTTCTCAATACTTCCATGTGGTTCCACAAAGAATTAATTTGCACAGTATTCCATCTCCTTTATCCTTTTCCATCTCCCTTATTCTAGGACTGACCAGACATGTGTCTTTACAGCTGCAGAATTGCATGGCAGTGAAGTGCGTGGATCAGGAGATATGATGCTTTAAGGTCTTTAATGGCTAGTTTTAAAAGAAAGAAATAAAACCAGCTTTTAAATTTAAAACATAGAAGAACACTTATTTAATTTTCCAAATTCTACCCATATTTGAAGCTGATATAGCATCAGCATATGCACTAGAGACATCCAAGTTTCGATACAGGCAGTAGCTCTGGAAAAGCTTCCTCACAAAGGAGTACAAATTGCTCCATGTAACAGCCACTACTGTGAGCAGTTTCGAGAGGTGCTGCTCTGGTATCATAAGGATGGAATCACTGATCCAGAGCACAGCAGTCTGCTTGGGCTTTTCGCCTTCACTGCCTGCCAGCGGCTGTCAGGATTCAGGGACTTGCTCAGAGAGACTTTGTGATTGCATTCGAGCAGGACTATGCAGGCTGAGGTTAGAACAGCTCATTTTATGTGGAGGTTAAGCATGCAACCATATTCTTACAGAAAAATCATGGAACTTGTAGATTGTGATGATGCTTTTCAATGTATCACCCATTAATTTAACTGCTGGGACTGTATTGATTCCTTCTTTTCCCATATACAGTACATTTTTCTCCCAGCCTGCTTTAATTACTACCTACATACTGTGTCTATTACCACTTTAGAGACAGGGCATATTGATTTTACAGACAGTAACAAAAAGTGTCATGTGAGGGAGCTGCTAAAGGATAGATGTAGAAAGGAAACCCAATGAGATTATTAAAAAAAAAAAAAGAATGTCAGTACATAATACGAAGATTTTAGAGCTGTATTTGAAGTTTTCTGAGGAGGTTGTGGAGATGTTGGGGATGTATTTTCAATCTGCACAGCTCCACTTAGTGGTCAAGTACATACAGACCCTTTGCCATAGAAGCTTTGGTCCTTTCCAGTTTCCACAGTGCTCAAATAAAGCAAAGCCAACACTCGGGGCAAATATCTGCCTTAATGCACAGAGCCTATTACTGAGGTCGAATAAATAATGCTACAAGACATAACAATTTATATTACTGAATGAATTTGATTAGTCTGCATTTGCACTTTGCTTTTGTTTATTTTCAATAGCTCTTCCCCAAAATGAATGTGCTGGCACATTATACTGTAGCACAAAGCCAATTTGAAGTGCCTGTTGACTCTCACAAAAGCACGTTTTTGCTATAAAGCCTGCATATTAACAGCAGAAATATGGTTCTGTTCGTGTGTTAGAGAACAGAAATGCAGCAGGTGACCCAGCTGTCCCATGAAGTAGGCACATCCTGAATACTGAGTATCTGCACGCTGAAGTATGTACTTGCATTACTGGGACATTTTTAGTGCTATATATTTTGTTCTTGTTCATGATGGGATAATTAAAAAAAAAAAAAAATACCAAACCAAACCCAAAGAAATTATAAGATGCTTATAGACAATGAGAAAAAGAGATTAAAAAGTCAACTATGTATCTTATTTCCTTATATCACTTAATCGGCTTCTACAGGTAGCTCAGCTACTAAAATGTAAGGCAAAGATTTATCAGAAGAACTCCAAAGAAAGCAGCAGTTATAGCAAAAGCAATGCCCTAAGGTACATTCTTTTCTTTCTTTAAACTAACATGCCTTAATTGTAGCTGTCTGTGGAGGAGAACTGACAACAGGAAACAATTAAGATACTAAGTGAATTTCTAAAGTAACAGGTAAAAGCTCATTCAACATCTTTAAAGTACCCATGCACTAGAGACAGCAGTTACAAACCCCAGAGGGGGACAGGAGAAAGCTTTTCTACTCTAACCTCTGGATTGCCTTCACACAAAACATCAGTCTTGTGCCTAATGGCTACACTGCCTAAAACTCTTTAAAAAGTTTGGGTTTATTTTGCATATGTAAATATACAACACTTTTCTTTTAAAAAATTGCAAATATGTGTAACTTCTTCACTCCTCCTTGAAGTCCACTGCCAAATGTTTCCAAATTAATATCTTTTTCAAGCTTACTTTCTTACAGTGACACTACTCCTTAGGTCCCTATTAAAGGTGTAATTAAACTGTCTTTTGGAATCTTTGTCTGGTGCCTTTGAGTTCCCTATTTGTATGCGGTACAGTGCTCTCACTGCTAAAAAAAATCTATCAGAAATATGTGATAAAAATACTTTTAGCTATGAAAATATATTTTACATTTTCTATAAAAATATATTGAAACCATTTAAGTGTCTATTTAGTGTCACTATCAGAAAAGGCCAAAATTTGCAGATGTTTACAAGGCTCTTCCAGAAAGGATTATTTTGGAGATGGAAATAAAAACATGTCATTTTTTAAAGTCAAAATCGCATCCCTATCCCCACCCAAATATCATCTGTGTTCTCTACTCTCAACAAGGGTAATGGGTGCCAAAAGCAGATTTACAAAGCGTGTGGCTGCCTTCAGAAGCGGGCAGAAGGTTTGATCTGGGCCCTGTGACTGAGCGGATGATGCAAACGCCTTTAAGCATAGGATCAAAGGGAGATCCCCTCCGTTTGTTGTCTTCTGTAGTGAAGTGAGATAAGGATGCAGAGCCCAGTAGTCTCTCAGTGTTTACAGTTTTCTCACAGTGACGACCTCTATCAGCTCTGTGGAGACATGCTTGCAAACAATGGAGCCGTTTCCTTTTGTATAAGCACTGTATGTGTACTGTATAGGAGCACACAAAGGATTTGAGGGTAATGTTTTGCTTCCTGGAGGACTTGGAGATTTATAAACACAGTAAGTGTACATCCACAGAGAAAGTGTTGCTGATAATAAAAGCATAGCAATAATTAATAACATTCAATATTAATTAATAAGTGTGATAATAATTCGACATCTTAATGAAGACATGATGCACTGCAACTCTTTACTAGTGGCAACAGCACCTTCTTCACCTTGTGCAGACTTTGCATTTTTCTAGACATGCACAGCCACGGGAGAGGACAATTTTGTACAGGAACAGTGTCACACTAAGCATGACTAATTTTCTATTATGCTACTTTACAAAAATGTGCAATTTATAATCCCAGGTGTCCTTCTGACCTCCTTGCAAGCAGAGATAAGTGTTAGCATTCTAGCTGCTTGGATATTGTAATCCCTATGTGAGTCTGGTTCTTCCTTCACTAATGATCCCTTTTTGCTATAGGTGAATTGAATGGCCTTCTCAGTCCAGTCTTGATTATAGAGTGGCCTAAATGTTTTACTGATTGAAATACTGCCAAACGGCAGAAAACAGACTTAGTGAGAGGGCACAGAATTCAACTGCAATGAAGAAAAGACTGCTACTGAAGTGCTCCATAACCTTAAAACCATTTATGGTTCTGCAAAGGCCAGTACATCTTGGAGTGGCATCCCAGCAGATGCACATCAGTTCAGGCAGGGTCATTTATATTCTGTAAACTTAAGTTGAAAAAAGAATATGCATTTCTGTTTGTTCAACCTAAGTCACCTCTGATAAGAATTGTATTGTAGAATTTAATTCATTAATTCAATGTTAGTATTTAATGGAAATCAGAATTTTTTCATGCCCTTGGGTATGAGCACCACCACAACACAGCCCACATTCTGACTTACTGTAGCTATTTTTTTATTTTCCCCAGAAGACATTGGATAATTTCTTCTCATGTGCAACTAAATGTCAATCAGTTAATAAGACTGGAATTGAGCCTAATTAAGCTGTGAAGTCCCTGTTGTCAGGCGTGTGCATGCCCAGCCTGTAGGTAAAGCCCTAAAAGAAGACATTTTGCAGACCAACAACGTCTGCTTCTAAGAACCATGTGCTTCTCAGACCAAAGTACTTTCATTTCAGTCTGTTTGTAAGCATTCCAGTATAAAACAGAAAACACCTCTGACATTCTTCATCAGAAGATGCTAAGAGCTTTAATATCTTGAGAAACTTACTTCATAAGAGCTATACTGATTCTGCTTTCATCTATTTCATAAAAGCATATTCTGATGCAATGGCTCGTAATCAGTATTAAGACTTCAAGTTGGTTAATTCACTGTGATTTGATTAATATATTTGAGAGGCCGAGTGACATGACAGAGTGATTAGACCAACCCAGCCATCCAGCAATCTTTGAAAGCCAAGCTTACTCATCTGTATTTTTATCTCATTAGGATAGTTTTTATAAATTAGTGGGTTTAAAATAAAGTTGTTACTTGAGATGATGAAAATTTCTTTATTTGCCAAATGAGTATATTTTATAATTGTATTTTCATGGCTTCACTGCAATCACATTACATTCCATTGCCACTGTGGAATGCATGGAGAGGAAAAATTGGCTTCCTAAGTTAAGAAGGTGAAGAAGATGTCTGAAATGTCAGCATAACAAATTACCCTTCACAATTATTTATTTCATTATTTTGCTGCCTGTGAAATGGCCAAGCATGAAATACAACCTGCTGCTGAGTGACTGGGATCTACTGCAGAGTTCTTAAATAATATTTTTGCTTCATTGTAGAATATTTGTTTGTACACTGGGACCAAATACAGATACTTAAAGGTCTTTGATGGTATCTACATATGTCTGTGTACCTAAGCTGTATTGACCTAAGCATCTGACCAACTTGGGTGCCTTTTGAAATCTCAGGAGGCACCAAGCTGAGACTTCAAATGCCTAAATTCACTTTAAAATAAAACTTGAAGTGTTTATGTGGTGCAATTTAAGGAAAAGCATGCAAGTGATGGTTTGAGCACTTTATCAAGCTGCCTACACTTGCAGTGTCTTATGTTCTAGAAAAAATAAAGTGTTTTTTTCTAGAACAAAAAAAAAATAAGTACTTTGTCTAATGTGGACATCTGCAGTTGGACTTATGTGTTTGTCTCGGAATAACTGGAGCCCAGTTGCTGGAGTCTTGGATTATGGTATGTACGTAATCTTGTGTTTCAAGAAAGCACTTTCCTTGGAAAATGTAACTGCCCTATTAGTCAGTCAACAGAATAATCAAGGTACACATTATCATGTTGTTTGTGTATATGATGCCCCAAAATGTTTGGGTTTGCTATATTAAAGTGCTCTTGCTTCGGTTAAATACGAGGATTGCTCTCTCATTTAATAGCACTTGGGGTATCCTCAGTGATGTATTTTAGGGTTGCAAAGCAGAAACACTCTGTAGCAGTTCTCTGCAAAGCACCAAGCACTGACGCCTGCAGTTTTTGCCATGGCAGGCATTCCCAGCTCAGGCACCTCGCTGATACTGGTTTATATAAAATGGCTGACGCAGGCGGCTGCCATGCATCACAGTCTAATGATCAGGTCAGGAAACTTGGCAAGCTGCTTTTCCTTGAAAGGCAGGACTGCATAATACTATTCATGATTGCTGTTTGTTCAATAAAGTTTTCAGTCTTCCAATTTATTTACTTTCAATTTTGGTTTCAGTTCATTTAACCTTCAGACAACATTTGTGCTGTGTACTGCTTCCAAAAGGAGGGCTCCAGGAGCCCCTTGCTGCATTTATCTCTTGCTGTGGAGCTATGATGTCTGCAGTAATAAATGTATCTGGTTGAAATAGAAGTGATTAAGTTCTTGTGGAAATGTCTTCTGGAACAAAACATTAGCTTTTGCTTTCAAAGGGCAGATATTGCAGCAGATAGCACTTAACCTGGCCAAGGACAAAGCGTTATGTTTACACATCACTTTCCTGCCTGCCTCTGTGCAACAGCAGGGATATCTGCATTCACACGCTTCCACTTCTTCATACATCAAACCAAGTATCTCTACAGCACTGAAAGTGGCATGATTGTAACTATTGCTTTATTTTTAAACCCAGCCCACCCATCCTACCTATTTTTTTGTGATTTATTCCTTTGAGCTTTCAAATCTGAAAGATACAACAGAGGAAAGAAGAATTGGGTGGGCATTGTAATTTACACACTAGGGTTCTGTTTTCAGAGGCACCGGGTTACCTAGATGCACATTTCTGAACAAAATCCAAATTTGACCACCTTGCAATAATCCCTGGTTGTCCAGCTCAGAAATTCATATGAGATTTGACACCAATATTGTCATCTTTAAGTACGTTGTAACTGTGGCTGTTGCTTTTCACCTATCAGCAAGACCATACAGATCCTCATTTTACTGACTGCCTGGGAAAAAGCTCAAAGCCAAAAGATGAAACATGGAGAAGATTTCAGTTTGCTGCCCAAGTCGGGTAGACACACAGACTGCTTGTCCATCTGTGTGTATAGAGATCACAACAGAGGTCCCGCCAGCACTCTGGAAGTCCTGATGCGTTGCACAGGACTAAGTACTAGTGCAATAAGTTAATAATGACAGTTGAATCAAACCTTTGACAATAACTCAAAGATCTAGTGACTAAGTGCTCTGTATTTCTGTAATTTGAAGCTAATAGTAATAATGTCAGTAACTATGCTGATAGATGTCAAGTATGCATCCCTTACATATCATTTTGTATTCTCAAAAGTAGATTAGGCCTTAAGAAACTAATACTACATATTAATAAATGTGAAAATACAGAACAAATACCAAATTGTCAGCTCGCTCTTTTATCTGTTTCTTGGTTTCAAAGAGTCTGTTTGAAGATACCTCTATTTATGAAATATATTCTGCAAGTATACCATAAATATTTATCAACGCAGGTTTAACTTCCATTCATTTTAGTGATGTATAAATTGCAATTTTTTTTTCTATGAGTGGAATTTGGAAACAATACTATTTAAATATAAATATTAGTCACCTGGCAATACGAGCTAATTCCTTTTCCCTTGCATTCTGTCTTTCAGATTTGTGATAAAGAGTGGCATTACTACGTTGTCAACGTGGAGTTTCCCGTGGTGACGTTGTACATGGATGGCACGACGTACGAGCCCTACCTCGTGACCAACGACTGGCCTATCCACCCGTCACACATAGCCATGCAGCTGACAGTTGGGGCTTGTTGGCAAGGTAATGGGCCAGCAGAATTATGGATTCAGACTGAAAAGGACCCTATTTGTCTAGCTGATTGCACAGTAAATAAATTACTAAAAGGTTGATGGTATAAAATTAGAAGTAAATCCAGAGTTAATAATGAATCAAGTTCAAGGATAAAGTGGGTGGGATGGTTAACAGACTTTGCATTTCCATCATCTGTAGAAGTGCTGAATACAGTTTGTGTATTTGTCTTTTGTTTTCACTTCTTTTAATTGTTTCCCTTGTCCTTTAGCTTTAAGCAAACTATTGAAATATTACTCTAAAGAACTCCAGCTATCTCCTTTCAGTCTCTGCCTCAAATTTCTTTTACAACTCCTGGACCAATCTTGTGCTCTTCACATTGAATGTATAGCACCAGTAATTTCACTAATTTAATCACTTCACCCTGTCGCAGACCAGATGTAAAAGTGAGAGTAAAATAAAACTAAGTCATAACCCCAGAGCCATGTCAGCATGGACCTTTGCTTAGCTAGTACTTTTTCCTGTTTTCTATCACCTTGTTTGCCAGTTTGATCTCAGCTCATTTACAATAAGTTATCTGCAAAATTTGTACATCCCATGCATGGCTGAGCTCAGAAGCAGATCCAGCTGTTAATTGTGAGTGCCTTGGGGTAAAGCTCTCATCTTTACTTTGATGAGAAGATGCAGAATAACGCCTTGCTAATCCTCAAGCCAGGATTCGATAAGTTTTGAATATTGATCACTGAGATAGGCATTATGATAGCTTGCTAATCAGCATGACACTAATTCCATATATTTGTAAAAGTATGGACTGATCCTTGTCTAACTGCTATGTGCACATGTAGGCTTCCGTCTCTATAGGATGATCTTTAGGTGTCATGGAATCATGGTTCATTGATGCTAAACAGAATACATTTCATTTTACTCTAAGGTGCTAATACGCTAAGAGAATATTACTCTTTTTTCAGCTAAAAATACATAGTGAAATACTTTTCAAACTTTTCAGAAGCCAGAACTTCTGTTTAGCCAATTTGATTTACATTAATTTTCTTTTTCTGATCTATTTTGTTTTCTTATATAGTTTTGGTGCAGTATTTTTAAAACAAAGTTCCAGAGTTAACAAATGCAGATGAAATTCATCAATGGAGTAGATTCAGTTCTTTCCAGACATGAGCAAATGCAACAGGGACTATGAATAATCATCAAATATCCCATTCTGAAAAATCACCATTTCTCAGTAGCCACACTAAAGAAATTTTAATTTCTTACTTTATGTTCATTTCTATGTTCTGCATAGGTCTACATAAATATTTTTGTGCATTATACAAATAAAATTTCTGTAGCATCTGCATTTGTTAACTCTGGAACTTTGTTTTAAAAATTATATGGAGATTTCTGTGGGTTTCAACTACCTCCAAGGCAGATGAATACAATGAGAATAATCTTGTTTTCTTTACATCTTTTTATCTCAAATTCTTAAGAGAAAGAATTAAGGTAAAACTTGTTATATAGGCTCATGGTAAATTTAGACCACAGGCTATATTTATTATTTAAGCTGTTAAATAGGAAGTAGCAATTATTTTCAGACATTTTTAGCTTTACCTTGAATAATTTGACAGCTTAATGAATTGCTGTTCATTCTTCTTCCTTTTTGGTGAAATATCTGGTTTAAGCTACTGAATTTTTTCCTATTGCTGCTATCAGTACTTACTGTGAGATTGTGTTGTTGATGTTTTAACAGTGTGAGAAATGGAATTTGTCAAAAGTAAAACCAAATATTTCCATCTCATGAAAATGTCAAGATCTGGCCTAGATAGTGTGCTAAAGATTCTGATACACTGCCATGTGTCAGGCAGAAAGGTGAACTTTTAGTGCTTATATGAAGCAATATTTAAAGATATTGCTTTTGGCAAAGCTTATCTTTTGATAAGTTTGTTTTGATCACCTCAAACTATTTTAAATTAATATTATGGAAAATGTTAATAAGCTTCAGCTCTGTTTCACTCTGTTGAATTGCAGTTATTCAACATATAACCTCAATCTATTCCATCCAAAATGTTAATTTTCAAAATCCATATATTTCAAGAAAAAGTGGATCTATCAAGCAATTTGACTTTAAATGGTTTCAGTGAAACTGCCAGCTGGGTCTACCCAAAATAATACATTTTGGACAGTAAGAATAGTCTAAAGCTTTAAATTTTCAAGTCATTAGAAAACTGCCTGACAACCATCTACAATTTCTTTCAGTAAAGATATGCTGTGATTTTGGTGTCATAAGCCATTCAGGGGAGTGCTTGTTAAGAGGATATGAGGAATTTCTAGCTCTATTTCCTTCCTGTTTCATCAAAGCACTGGCAGGATAGGAACACAAGTTCTAACCTCTTCCTTCAGAAAGGACAAGACTTTTTTTTCTTGTCTTTACTAAACCATTTTATAGTTCTGAGTCCCCAGTATCCATTTATCAAAGTCAAATTATTTGAAAAACAATCTCAACTTGGACAACTAAATGAACCAGAAGAAAAAAACACTCCTTTTTCTTACCATGCCAGTTCTGATTTGATCACAGCAAAAAGTAAGTCATCGTGACTTAAGGACTGGTGGGAGCAGGAAGAGTGTATTTAGAGAGCAAAGCAAAAAAGTAAAACCAGAAAGAATTGTAATTTAGTCTGTAAGCACTAATAGGAAAATCTGCTCCTGCTGTGAAGAATTTACCCTTTCATATATGACAATTTTTAGGTCTGGTCTGGAAACTGGGAATTGTTCTGCTGTTTCTCTAGCAATCTGAAAATCCTCCAGGTTATGAGATAGGTGACCCTGTCAGTCCCTGGTCTTTTCATCACCTAATTCACTGGTCCTTATCCTGAGGTTACACAGCAGGTATCATGCTTGCACCTCCTTCTTGTCTTTCTCAGGGTTGTCATGCAGGAGTCTTGGACACAGAAAGAGAATTCTTTTCTTTCAGATTAATATTTCCTCGTATTAATATTTCAATTCCAGAGTAACTCTTTTCTGACTTTTATAGCCTTGTTTATAGCACCCATTATAAAAAGTTAAGTTAGTTTTTATTTCTACCTTCAGCTGTTGAAGTGAAATACAAGAGCGGACAGTGCTCTTTTCCTGACTCTAACATGAAAACAAACCAAATGTGCAACTTCTCAAGCTTTTTCTTTTTTTTTAACATCAGCATTGCAGCTGTAACAGTCTTCTGCTGACCACTTGCCCAATATAAACTGATATTATCATTAACAGGCAGACCAGCAGCCAAACTCCTCCCTCCACTCCTACATCACACATCAGAGACCCAAAGTGCCAGACAACCAGAGGGAGGAACAAGTCAATGCCCTCACCCACCACAGTGGACACAAAGAAGGGAACAAGCCAGGCAAGGAGCCAAGCCATGGGACATGGCAGCAGCCAGGCCATGAGCCCAGTTATATAGCAGGGACTCAGAGACAGCTTCATGTTCTGTCCCTGACATCCTGGGAGCTTCACTTACTGTGAAGAGTCAGGGAGCCCTTCTAACACCCACACAGCACACCCACCAAACTCCCAACTCCACCCCAAGCAGTCAGCTCCTATAGGGGTGGCTTCTTGCCCCACCTCCAAATTAATGTGGAAGGAGGGGGCACCTGGTGGTGATCTCCTCATCAGTTCCCACCCAAGGCTGGCCAGGCCCTGGGTGAAAACAAATCAGGAGGGCCGTTCTTGCCTGGCTGTGGACATCATCCATATGCCCACCCTCATTCAGAGCTGGGGGTTTAAACCCCAGCGCTTCAAATGGGCAAGTCTCTCCTACATCTTTACCCTTGCTTTGGCAGTGTAAAAAGCATGCTCAATTTGTTTGTTCCTGATTTTATACAATATTTATTTAAAAGATGTGAGTTAAGTGGTAGGACTCTCCTAAAAGGAGGAAAAATTACCCTCTTCCTGAAGAGCAGTCTCTTGTCTCTGGGAACAAGCGGGTGTTGGAGGCAGAGGTTAGGTCCCAGTGGGCAGATGGGAGCCTGGGGACATGCAGAGAGTGAAGATACCTGAGAGAGCAGAGTCAGGCTTTAAAGGGAACAGAAAAGAACCTTCCTGGAGTCTGTCAGGCACTGAGTAAAGTTCACTGAAATTCACAAAGTCACTCAGTTACCTAAAACCAAGCCCTGGGGATGGTTTCCAGCTTTAATGACACGTTGGGCATGAGGGGAGTTATATGAAAAGATCTTTTTACATTTTGTTCCTGCATAATCAATACAAATTTTCTATACTTAAAATCAGGTATTCTGGGTGTTACTCTGGTATAATCTTCTGTTCTTAATTTTAAAATCTCGGTTGTCTCTTCAGGGAGCTCATTAAAGGCTAGATTTAGGCAGTGCTACCTCATTGATTTAGGGTCTTATCACAATAGTTAGTTAGAATAGTTAATGGTTTGGGTTTTTATTTTATTTTGTGTAGTTCATGTTTCATACTGCTCTACTTTAGGAGAGACAGTTTGTTTGAGGGTGGGAGTTAAAGCATTAGCTTACTTATTAACTTACTTCTTAGCTGTGAGCTCAGTGATGCTAGGCCTGGAAAAAGGGAGTAGAGACTACAGAGCTAAGCAAGGTGGACTCTTAGTGAGCTAACTGGGGTGGAAATGAGGAGTTGGGAGTGCTAGTACAGCTAACTCACGAAGTTAGGCCTTTATGTACCCTGGTAAGATTTAACAGCTCTCTCTGCAGATACTTAAGGTTTAGGATATAACTTAATTTTACCTTCTTTAAAAGGCCTTTTTTGTTCACATCAGTGATCTCACAGATGATTGCCAGCAGTGTGATTTTGATGTAGATGGGGTCATTTAGGTCCAAAGTGCTGTTCTCTCTCTAATGGTGAAAGAGATTTTATGGCAAAATTACTTCTTCTCAAGGGTATCTAAAGGACAAAATTGACTTGCTTGTAAGTGTGCTTCTCAGAACAAGAGACACCAAAAAGAACATGTGGAAAGTGTGACCCTGGCACTGTCTCTCAACCTCTGCCTCCCTGAAGGGATGTTAGAAGCAGACATGGTCCATCAGGGTAGGAGAGAGCTCCTCAGGGCTTAACTTCATCTCTCATTTCTACTCTTCTTCTCCAGCAATAAAAGTACTTCAGCTTTGCCCTTCCAGCCCAAGACTCTCAAGAGCTTTACAAACAATAAAGAGGTAACACAGCTCTTCAACAAAGTAGAATTACCCTTATTCTGTGAGGGTAAAGTACAGTATCGAAAGGGTATGTGAGTTTTCCTCAGGTCACTTAAAAAAAATCTTAATGACAGCAAGAATAGAATCAGACTTCCCGATCAGCCACAAGATTGTTCTTATTCTCCCTTTTAGCTTTTCCAATCCTGCCTCATTCTCCTAAGTGCTACAAACAAATTAAAGTTAGCTTGTCCTGGATCTGCACTTTCCAGGAGCTTACCCTTGTAAGTTGTCTTCTGAGTTTGTTATTTTGGATTTAGTTTATCTGAGGACATAGCACATAGACACTTTTACAGAGTGAGAAATTTTGTCCATTAAATGAAGGTTTTCTCCACTCTGATCCCTATATTGCTAATTATTCTGTGGCAAAAGCAGCCAGAGGAAGGGAGCAAGTTACATGATTTGGCAGTCTAATCGCTTTTTGTACCACAGGCTGCAAACAGGCATCCTCCAAGTTTCTCTGAAAAGGTAAGGTCTGGAGTTTGAACACTTTCCCTCCTAAAATGGCTTTTTTCTTCACGTGTCATTCCTAAAGTTCTGTCAGGAAGGTAGTGACACAAGCTAATGACTTGTCACAAGGTTATATTGTAGTCTTACCATGACTGTAAGTCATTATATTTAGTAATGCCACCCATTTTAGAGTGTCAGAGTTTCACAGTGTAATTATGCTGGCCACATTGTGCAGGGGAAGGTCTTTAGGAGAAGCCTGTTTATAGGCAAGCTGTTATCATGAGTATAGCAGAAGGCCATTGTAGTTCCTGGGTTTAGGTCATCTCTGTTTTCTATTCCATTTTTCTTCTGTATTCTTCTGTCATTTTCCTCTTTCCTTAACCTAGGCTGGAGGCCAAATTTTTTAGCAAGCTTAACCTTGTTAACCTTACACGTCAGCACTCTGCTGACATATCAGTCACAAAGTTATTGTTAAAGAACTGACTTACTATTGAAGGCTGGAAGAATGGTAAGAGTTAAAAATTGGAGAGAGATCAGATTGCTGAGAGACAAGTACACTGTGGACAAAGTAGCAGCAGCAGCCTGTATGGCTCAGCCTTGGACCTCCCCCCAAAATTAAGATGTTCAACAGGTAAAGAATACCCCCAGCCACACATTCTAACACCAGTGGATTATGTCTCGGGGGCTGACATAGCTTGCACCAACCTAAGGCCTCAGTGGAGTGACACAAGCAGAGTAACAAGAGATCACCAGGGTAGATGTCAAGGTAATGTGCTGCTCAATATCTGGATCCTGATGCTTCTGTTGGCATGGGAGGGTTCTTTATATCTCCCTTCTCATCAAAACCAAGATGGAGCAATTTCAATGCACTTCACAGACCTTGGCTGGAATTTTAGCTGTGGCACAAATACAAACATCTGTGGAAGGTTAGTTTAGAAGGGTGTTTTTCTTGGGGAGCTGAATTTGCATTCAAATCCATCACTAATTCAGCATAGAGATATATCCCTTATTCAATTAATTAATTAATTAATTGGTGCACCAGCACAAGAACGTTATTTGGAGAATAGCAATACAGGGGGCTTTGGCAACATTACCATCACTTGGACTGTGATCTACTCTTAGATACATGAGACTGTACCATTTTTCTGTGATTGTCATCATTTCCCATGGTTCCTCTAGAAATAAGAAAAATGTATTGGCTTAATTGTGAGAGATTATAGAGTGGTTTTCTTATCTCGAGAAAAATTATCTTAGTGTAAGTTATATCACTTGTGGTCTATGTATCTGTTGCACAGAGACAGATTGGCATAAGCTATTTAAAGAGCAGGTAGCCCCTAACGTGCTCTATACTTGTTTTACTTCAGATAATGCTTTAAAGCCCAAAGCTGTCTGTGGGAGGTCATCAGGTCATGGTATCTACCAAGATCAGGGCCAGACTTAAATAGTGCCATGCTTGATGAGTAATTTTCTGACTAATTTTTGTCTGAATTATATTTAAAAAAAAAAAACAAAAACAAAAAAAAACAACACCCCACACACTAAAACCTTTCTGTGCTGAGAAGCATAAAAACTTGAGTCGATAACTAGGACTACTCCTGAAAGCTATGTTAGGTTTCATCCTGTTTAACAGCCAATCTACTTGTCTGAATTAACCCCAGCTCCCAAAACTACCATAATAAAAAGCTGGGATAAATTTGGGAGCTTGGACCTGACACCTTCAGAGACAGGAAATCTCGCACTGCTTCCACATTCACTTCAGTCTTTATGTTGGGTCCCTGAATAATCGGTCACTCCTTAATTATCTGGCTCGGTGTCACCAGAGTCTATAATGCCTTAAGAGAATCACATCTCAGCTGGTTATTCTCTTGATTCATCCTTTCCAGTGAAAACCTCATGGTGCTTAGTCTGTTCTGATAATTACTTGCTCATTATTAGGATAGGGCAAAAGGCCTAAAAGAAGATCTCTGAGCTCAATAAAATCCCTTGTTTGACCAAGAGGCACGATTGTTCTGTGGAGATTGGTCAGTGAATGCAGACACCACTGTACATCTCTGAAGTCAAACCGATACAACTGTAAAATTCAACGGCAATCGAATTCTGTCATGCTGCATTTCACCCCAATGGGAAATTAAAAACAAAACACATGCCAAAACAAAACAGTGCCATGAAATGGGCTCCTTCTCTCTTTGTTTTGGTGTCAGTGCTGAACTTGTTCACCTCCACCATCAGTCACACTTCGCAAAAAAGGAAAGTAACTCAGAAAGACTTTATCAAGGTGACCCTGGGTAACGTTTTGGTGGGAGGGACCCCTTTTCCCCTTAGCGCCCATGCTGCACTACCTGCTCTGCATTGGTACAGTTCCAGACAGAAGAAATCAACACCAGCACAGCAGAAAAATATCAGACCAGAAAATAGTTATTTTAGCAAGTGAAAAATGTGATGCGTTCTACTTTGACAATGACTGAGCAGTGAACAGCACTGTAGTGAATAATTATGTGTGTGAACTGTTCATCTGGATGCCTCCCATAGTCTGTTGACACCATCTTCCTACTACGAGGATTGAATTAATGCCAAAAAGCCAACATCCATCCTCCTCTATCTGCCAGACTTTGGGAGTGGATGTACGTGCTGGGTCAGGTGGGAAAAGCTAGGCACAGTTTTATCATCAAGGTCTGAATAACACTGTGGCCTGTGTTGCCTCACAGCTGTGGCGCTGACCACAACATTTACATTTAAAGAAGGGAAAAACCCCAGCAGCTTCAAAAAATTGTTGTGCAAGGGTCTGTAAGGAGAATAAGCGATGTTGTTCAATAGTAGTGTTTTTGTGTTACCTAAAATTCCTAGTAATTCAACCTGATTCCCTGACTGACAGCAGGGAAGGTTTTGTTTTCCTTTGTTGGTCGCATCACTCAGCTAAGTCTTCACTAATTAACCACCCCTCAAGAATTAGCACCCAAAGCAATAAACATGGAGCTGAGTGAAACAAAGCATGTAACACAGCTGAGGAGTAGGTTTTCTTATTCTCTCAGGTGTAAGAAAGGGCAGAAAGACCCTTACAGAAAAAAATCCCATGGAGCCTGCTGGGGCAGTCTAGGTTAACTGGGTGGCCTGACCTCTGGGTAGAAACTGGCACATGCTGTGTTACAGAGCACTATTTTTCACTGCAAGATGACACTGGGAAGTAGAAAAAAAAATAGAATACTTAGATTACCTCACTGGAGCTCCACTTTGTTCTCTGAATAGTTGCTGTGGAGGCTTGTGTACTCTGTTTAGGTCTTCTTCATTATCTCCAAAATACTGTTGCTTCAGGCTCAGTTTGATGTCCAAACCAAGAGTTAAGTTCAAAATGCCTTGAAGCAGTAAGAGCTGTTGGACATTGGGCTTATGCCTTTTCCTCAGTTGTTTCATAGCTTGTGCTAATTTCAGTGATGAGTCAAATTCAGATGATGGACCAGAGCCTTCCTCCTGCCCAGTAAAGTCAGTGGCTCTGAGCTGCCTGTCAGCTGTGCGTGGGGCTGCACAGGCATGAAACGGATCATGCTCAGGATCTCTAGTTGGAAAGAGCATTACTTAGAACTGAGCCTGGATAATGTTCCATAAAAATGTTACTATCGGCATTAGCTTCAATTACACACTGTGCTTTAATATGCTACAGAATTACAATTTTCATACCGGATTAAATGTATTTGTACTCATCTAACACTAGGAGCTAAGAACTTTAGAGTGACTAGGACTTGGAGATTGGCCTGCCTGGGCTAAATTTGCACCCACTGAGAAGCTGAGATCAAATACATGAAGACCATTAGATTGCAGAAGCAGAAAGAGAGACGTCATTCAAACATTCTAGAAACAGGCATGACTAAAATGCTGATACAGAGGGCAGTAAAAGAGCCAGTTGCTGATGATTTTCAACTTATTCTGACAACCTTTCCTTCTTACATTTTCAGAGACTGAAAAACTATATTCCCCGTAATTCATTATATCAAAGCTAGAATATAGGATTGTAGCAGATTTGCTTTAGGCCATTCCTTCAATTTTAGAGAGAGTTTTGGGTTTTGCATCCTGATTTTATTGCACTGGATTTTGTCCATTTGCAATCTAATAATTACTGGCAATTGAAACCCATCAGCAAGCTAACATATCCTGCTGATCTGAGAAGCTTCTGAAATGCTGAGGTGGAAGAATATCAAAATGTCAACAGGCTGCAATTACAAGCCACTGCAATAAGCATCAGATATAATGACTTCTCTTCACCTTCCAGGATGAAATTGGCAGGTATATAATTTTGTCTTTTAACTCTGGCAAAAGGTGCTTATGGAAGGCTTATTTAGCAGTCTATTTTCTCTAGTAAAGTATGAGGTAGTGTTCTTTCCTGAAGTGCTCATGGGTTTTTTCTTACGGAAAAAGCTAGTATTGACACTGCCCTGGGTTAACAGGCGTGTCTGTGTAAAACACATACAACACTGAGAAGAACACCAGGTTGTGGTTAGTAAGTACTTCAGACAATAGCAGGAGTTCCATGAAAAGCAACAGGGATGGTCATGGTCTGTGGTGGTGTCAAGTTTAGGCAGAAGGTGTAAAGAAAAGGCCTGGTTTAGCCTGGCAAAGAAGGGAAGACGTGGCCATATTTTGACAGCTCACATTCCCTATTGGGAATAAACTTCCAACTCTAAGACTCAGTGGTCATTGGAGGAGGTTGCCTGGGGAGCCTCTCTCTTCAGGAGAGTTTAGAACAGCTCAGGCAGTTCTCAAGAATATCCAAGCCTGGATTACCCTGTTGTAACCATGGGCAGAGTTTTGAAGATTTTCTCTGCTGACACAGTATAAGGCTAGCTAGTGCCAGCTATTTTTAACTCACTATCGTTTTTTTTAAATACTTACTTTTTTTACATAGCAGTTGATAGCCTCTCCAGAAAAAAGATTACATCATGTCCTTTATAGTCCAAAACTGATCTACACAACTCCACAAACCCCAACCTTAGCCCTGTGAACAGGGTAAGTATGTAAGCCTGTTTTTCAAATACTCACTGGTTTTGTGCTGCCTGTATTTGCAGAGATTTTAAAAGCTTGTTCCTTGAAACACTCATATTCTCTTCCATGTTTTTATGTTAGAGATAAGCCAGATGACTTACATGACAGATGACTTTACACCAGAATTATACATCTCCAGGATGGTAATGCCTCCTTGTAAGACCAGCAATTTTTAAGACAGGGCTTAGGCACAAGGAATACTCTGGTATTCAATGTGGTTTATTGGCAATTACTCAATCATTGCAAATGACCTAGTGATGTAATTGGAAGTGCTTTGTCAATGACACAAGAGAACTAGTCCAAAGTGAAAGAACAATCAACCAATCAACCAACAAAACAAAAAAACCAAAAACAAACAAACAAACAAAAAAAAAACAACTCATCCAAACCTGAAATTCCTGTCCATGGATGGAAGCACCAGTCATGTTGCTCTAAATCTTCACTTCAGCTGGTTTATCCTGCTTGTTTCAGGCGGGCATAGCCACAGCACTGAATTCTTTGTTCTAGCTTCTTGTCTAGTCCTTTATACATTTTAATGAGATAGTTTCACATTCAAATACATTAGCTTATCTGAGTCTGCTTCTTATTTTGCGTCTCCTCAGAACTGTTAAGATCTGCTGGCAGACCTACTGTAGGTTTCTGAATTTCAAAGCTCCAGGATTAGTGGTGGTGTTTTAGCCTTGGCACTTGCTGTCTTCAGAATTCTGTTAGGGATATAAGAATTTGAAGCTTCAAAGCACAATGTGATTCCCTTCTTCTTCTGTAAGTTCTTATATGGTTTTCTTTCTTTGTCTCCTTCTTAGGGAGAGGTTTGCTTTTTTGCGTGGGTTTTTTTTTGTAATTTGGCTTGCCTTTTTCTGTCCAGAAACATTGCTGCTGTATTAGTGGTGACATGTGCTTTTAAAGACAATGTCAACAGATAAATATGATAACATTTTTGCTGAAAAAACAGTGACTCCACAATGCACTATTTATTCACCAAATAATTGTCTTGGTAAGTACAGGAAAGGATGAAATTACAACACAAACTAATCCTGCACTTTAGCTGTTGCATACATGACATTTTCTATGAACTCGGAGTTTTCCCTATAATGGACAAATGAATGAAAGAGTGGAGAAGAATAATCTCTCCTTGAGGATCTTTCTTTGGGGTAAAAAGAGAGAGGCAGTTTGTGCTGTAGTGTTAACAGAAAAAGTATAAAACCTGTCTCCTTCTATGAAGAACCAGCCTGCAGGGACACCTTTTTTCCCTCAGTACACCAGTGTGTATTCTCTTCACTATATAAAAAAAAAAAAACAACCCTTGAGTCTTCTTCGCTGTGCTTATACTTCACAGACTAGAAGTGATGTTTTCGAGGCTTTTAGGTAGCAACATCAGCCTAAAGAAGATTTGCCATTTCATCCCTATCCTAACCCAAATTCACACACAAATCTGCAAGTTAAAGTTCCAGCTTGATCTGGCTTGCCTGGCAGAAATAGGTTGTTCGACACTAAAGCTACAAACACTGTAGAGATGAGTTATCTACCAATTACAGCAGCTTATCAACTGCTAATCCAATTAGCCTGCATGGCTGCAGCGTGGCACGGCTCTGAGTCCTCTCGGCTCAGGGCAGGCAGTAATTCATGTGTGCTGCTGTGGCTGACACTTGCAGGGAAGACAAGCTCTAAAGTTTCTCCTGGAGGAGGAGAGGTAAATCACTAAATATGCCCCGCGGAATTCAGCTGCTATGATCATTGGTGCAGGCAGAGTGTAATCACGTTGTATTGACAGCCCCTAAAGATCCATCTTCCTCTGAAGGTGCCTGGAGCGAGCCCGAGCAGAGCATAGCTAGAGGTGCTAATGGCTCCTGCTGGCACGGGCTGGGCACTGCCCTGCACTCACTGCTGGGGTTCACTCCGTGTCCTTGGAGACACCCCTCTGCACAGAGCGTGGCAGTTTGCTTACCCAGAGCCAGGACTCTCAGCACACCTAAGAACTTCAGGTAACAGGTTTCGTGGAGGAGAAAGGCAGAGGCTGTGTAAGTGATCTTCTAACAGGAAACTTGCAAATACAGTTTCTATATAAACCTTTGACCTTAAACAATTTTTTAATTTGTGTTTGATCCCTTCAATAATCTCATCAATCCACTTTTTAAAATGTTGTGCTTCCTTGGACACAGGTTTAGGAAGCCATGTTTCATCTCACTATGTTATCACAGCTTTATAAACACCTAAATACTGGAAAACCACTGACAAAAATCTTACAGGCTTCTACCCAAAAATCCACAAAGCAAATCCACTTATCACAATAAATGGGATCTCAAATATACTTGGCTAAAATGGATATAAATTCCTTAAATGCATTAAAACATAAAGTGAATTATTAGATGCGTGGTTTGTGTACTGGTATCAATAATCATTTTATGTTTTCTGTTTTGCAGGAGGTGAAGTCACCAAGCCCAGGTTTGCTCAGTATTTCCATGGCAGCCTGGCCAGTCTCACTATCCGGCCAGGCAAAATTGAGAGTCAGAAAGTGATTTCCTGTTTGCAGGCCTGCAAGGAAGGTCTGGATATTAATTCTCTTGAGAGTCTTGGCCAAGGAATAAAGGTGAGGGATGAACTGACATCATCTTTGATAAAAATTTAGAGCTGATTTATGAAGTGGAGAGCCCAAGGTAGAGTACACACAGTACAAATGTACTCCCAGAAGCAATGTAATTTCCTATAAAGTCATGCAAAGAAAAAGCAGAACAGTAGAAGAGCTGTGACACTGCAAAGAAAAATGTTTCCATTATTGCAAAGCTAAATGCTCAGGAAGTAAGGTGCTGCTGCTATTTCAGAGTCCATAGGAATTGCCAGATCATGTTCTCATGTTTATTTTGGTAGTTTTAAAGAAACAGACATGATTCCAAAAATGCATTGAATTTTGATTTCAAGTAACTTTAAAGCAATGGAAAAAAAATGGAAAATGTTAAGTGGAATATCTTCCATCTATAGGCAACTCTGAAAGAAGTCCCAGTGCAATAGTATTGAAAAATTCAGAGTGTGTTTCCAGAGGAGAATGTTAAGGGAGGTGAAAATTGGCCAATAAAGAAACCCAAATTCAATAAATTAAAATTTTACATTTGCATATAAATTATTATCCATCTTCATTATGCATATGACTGTCTTTACTGATATAGTGACACTTTTTCTAAGGTAAAAGTGTAAACACTTTATAACTTGCACTGCTGGTACTTGCAACTTACTGATGTAAACACACCATCAAGCTGTTCCTGGCACACAGATACCCTCTTCCAAAGGAGCTGAGCTTCAGATTCAGACCAGGAAGCCTTTGCCTGCAGACTGTGCAGCACGTGAATCTGTGCAGGTGGTTTGTTAGTGGGGTGCTTTTCAGTGGGGAGGAGGATGGTGCTGTAACATGACCTAGAGCAGGCAGCAGAAGCAACTTGTACTACATTTTATTAGCTAAACCTTTTCATGGTACAAGGTGGGAGGCTGACCTGAAACACACACAAACGTCTGCTTAGGCAACAGGTTGCAGTCGTGTAGTGTAACTGATACCTTTGCTGAAAACAAGGGTAAAAATGAAAATGGAAAGTGCAATGGCAAGGCAAGGAGGGATTTTGCCAGCTCTGGCTTTCACACATGAACAAAACACCCCAAAGATTTTTTTTTTCTTCATCCTACCAAGCAGACGAGTATAGGAAACTCCTACATTGACTGCAACAGAGCATTCAGAGGCTAAGAACAATTTTTAAAAGTTAGCTCATCATTAATTAGTTGCAGAACTGCATTAAAGACAACAATAACGAGGTGAAAGAATATTCTTCCAAAGGCCTTTTGCTTGTTTTGGAGAAGCAAAGAGGAAATAATTAAACACTTTTTCACTTAGAATTTTGCTTTAGAGCATTTAGAACTCAGATACTGCAGGACCAGGAAAAGAATGCCAGAGCCACCTGTACAGAACTCTCAACACAATAAAAGGTTGTCCCTGAAATTCAGTGGACAAATACTACATGAAATACTTTCATGTTTTATTGAGACAAAATCCACAAGTTAAATCCAGAATGATGATTTCTGCAGGCACTCGGGTGTTTCTATTCTAAATTTTCTAGAAGCTGCAAATTAGAATCCTATGTTGTTGCTTCTCCCAGCAAAATGACATGAGTAATGGCTAATTTTAAAAGACAAAACATACAAAAAGCTGGTGGGATTTTTCTGGAATGCAAGTGTATATGGCTAGCAGTAAGTTCTTTCTGGGATTTTATGTGAATTAGAGCAGTGTACTCTTGGCCCATGGTGCTTGAAAGCATATTAATTCCTCCCCTATCATTACACTCTGAAACCTGACAATATTTGAGTAGTCTTGTTTCATGGGCTTGCAAAAAAATTCCTGTTATACCACCCACTGCTGCTCCAGCATGGGCGATTGGCTTCCTTACTGTACTAGCAGGGTGGTAGGGGAAATGAAGACAAGAGATTGTTTTCTGCCTTCTGTCTTTCACCCAACTTCAAAATATTTTCATTTTCTGACATACAGATGAGGCATGGTGAGATTTTTAAAATTACTGGTTTCATTTTTACTTCCTCAGCCAGCTCAACAGTCAGTGCAACAGCAGGAGGCAAAAATGAAAGGAGTACTCAGAGAGATTCTAGTAGGGTTTCTTACTGGGAAAGACCAAAAGAAGCTCAGATAAAAGCAAAGCAGTTGGCACCTGACCTTGAACAGAAGATTAATAAAGAGAAAAGGATTCTGGTGTCAAAAATAAACACACCTGACCTCAGACGAGGACGTGTGACAGTTGCACAGGTGATAGGTGCTGTGTGGCTGTTTACATGGTGCTTGGCAGATTTGATGTTGGCAGCCTGATGCTGGAAGGTGTTTCTGCTGGACACTTGGGACTCATGAAGCTTCACCCTTTAGCCACCTAAAAAAGAGCAGTGCAGCTGCAATACAGTTTCTGACATGGTAGTGTTGGGCTTTGTTGTTTTGTTTTGGTTTTTTTTTTTGTCTGCAGCCTAATTTTCAGCTATCTGTAACAGCTCTCAGAAACACTGCCTAAACTGCTGCTATTTTTAGCCTTTTTTAATGAGAAAGACAAAAATGGCTCAGATTAGGGCTTTCTCCAGTCCCTTTGGCAGCATTCCAGCTGTTCTGGCAGCTGAGCTATTAAGTTAACTAGCTAGCTAGAGGAGTCTCCTTTTGCTAATTTTATTCTCTACCATTGCTAGCTTACAGAAAGGAAAAAGGTGCTTATGCAGGCTGTGACTCCTGTTAGCCCTCCCCTCCGTTAAAAAATACCCTTCAGAGCTGTGACCTTCCTGCACAAGCTTTACACCCAGTCCTCATGTTCTGTCCAACTGAGAACCCTGTGCTTCATTCTGTCCTTCACAGTCTATTTGCTCTTTTGCTTTTTAACCTTTCTCATTGTAAGTGGAGGCAACCATTGTCTGTATACAATAGAACATCTTCATAAAATCAATACCCAGCTTTGGGGAGAGATTGCATGTGAAAGACGGGTACAAAAAACAGTGGGGTACAAAAACAAGGGGTTTTATCTGGCTTTATCTGCAATGCAGATAGCTTGCTGAGCCAATTAACAGATTTTTTAAAGATGGCATCAGGATGAATTATGATGAAGGGAAACCCACTTATTTGCTATGTAAATATAGTAGCAAAGTTTCTTGGTCAGCAAGGCTGTTTTGTGTTCAGTCCACTGGACTAGAGAAGGATCAGGGCTACCAGAATAGCCACAGACTTTGCCAGGTTTGTTGGCTCAAATGAGCAGCTGGCTGTGCGCAAGCAGCAGCTCTGTCTTAAATCATGACACCCTTATTGATCACAAGACTGAGAAAGGAGAATCCCCTTTATTGTGTCTGACATTAATGAAGATGCAGGAGGCAAATGTTATAATTGTTTTGTTCAGTCATGTTGAAATATATGTTGGAAAGATAGCCCAGGGTAAAACCAAACAGAAAGTGGGGGGAATATATTTCTGCATGCTGCTCTGGATTAAGCCAATATTTTAATATGGGGGATGTATTTAACCTAAAAAAGCCCTACAAAATAATGGTGACAGTGAGTTAAGGTTTTGAACTCTACAGCTACAGAAGTAGTATCAGTGACGTTGGTAAGGCTGGGCAAAGTACAGCAAATCAGGAAACATGTACATGTTTTAGGAATGAACATGTGGATTCAGCCAACAATTGCTACAAAGATTTTTTTTTTCTTAAATCATTAAGTTTTAAACCTACATCTGTGTAACATTCCTTTTAAAATGTCGTTTTTAATTCTCTGTACCTGGTACCTTAAATTCTAATTATACATTTCCCCTAGTATCACTTCAACCCTTCCCAGTCAGTCCTGGTCGTGGAGGGAGATGACATTGAGAATATAAATCAAGCTCTCCGAAAGGTCTCATATATCAACTCCAGACAGTTCCCTACTGCAGGTGTACGGCGTCTCAAAGTCTCATCTAAAGTCCAGTAAGTTTTCCTTTAGCTGAACTGATTAGATAGGAATCTTTTTAATGAATTACTTTTTTCTTTGAACATGTAAAACAATGAATTTTGACTAAATTGCATGGCTCCATCATACTTTTATGTTAGTGAGCGTAAAGGATGAATTTCATTTACTTTTATGCTGATTTACCTTGTGGTTTTCTTTTGATATTGTCCTTTTAAGAAACTTTTCTTCTTAATGTAATTTACTTGCATTCTGTTTATAGTTCAGAGCATGCAGTCTGGACTGAACAGTACTTGCATTTATTGCATTCTTATTTTAGTGTTCATTTAAAAAAGTTATAGTTTCTGCTGAGACAGCTAGAGCCATGACTTTTTAAAGCAGGCTTATTGCATCCAGCAGATGACATAGCTGCAAGAACAGCATTTGTAGCTATGCTTGAAATTATCTGTCTGTCTGTACCGCTACATGGCTGTCATCAGTGAAGTGCTGGTGCTGGGTGTTAAACAGAAATCCGTGTCCTGTTTTCACACAACGCCGCTGGCAGGGCCTGCACAGTAATGTCTCCAGCTCTGCGTTATCAAAGAGCCATCTGCCACTCCTCAGCTCCCCGGGGTGCCTCTCACTTACAGCAGATCACATGCCGCAGCAAAAGCTCATCTTCAGAGTCAAAATAAACAGCAGTTCTACAAACGCTCGTCTGTGGCACGTGTGGGTCTCACCGAGCACCAGCTTTGGTCTGGTGCTGTGGGCCGAGCACACCGAGTGCCTGGAGAGCCTCTGCTGGTGTGCTGTCACTGGAGCTGTCCCATCTGCCTGCCCCAGGGCTGGCCCCAGCCTGCTGCCAGCATGAAGTGAGACAGAGCTTGTCAGGAAACCCACTTCCAGAGCACAGCGCTGATTCGGATGGCAATGCTGATATAGGGCCCTCTGTCCCCAGTAGATACTGGGGGTGCCAGAGGGAATTCATGAAGGCTCCAGTTTCAATGGATCATTAGGGCTTTTTATGCACATATGACATGATAACCATATTATATCCATTAGATATCACTTTGAGAATTTAATGTGATGTTTACTAGTTAGTTGTTGTCATCTAAATCATTCTCTTTAACTGATCACTACTTCGTTAAACATCAAAATACTATTTTCATACTGACCTTACTGAAGACTGAGTTTGTCATGAGTCTGCTTGCAGAGCTGTCCCTACATGATTTCAGTTGTTGTGTTTGTGGGAGGGGATGAGAGGGGCAGAGCTGTCGCTGTCACTGTCACTGCTGCCTTGTGTACAGGTGGTACAGACACGTACACTTATGTCTGGCAGTGTCAGAGATCAGTCTGAGACAATGGAAAAGGCCGAGAGCCATCAGGCGGGGCTTGGGCAGTGTGAGTGCCACACACTCTCATGTGCAATGTGTTCCATGCAGTTAATGAATAATATATTTTTCAGATGTTTTGGTGAAGATGTCTGCATTAGTATCCCAGATATAGATGCGTATGTAATGGTGTTTCAGGCCAATGAGCCCAAGATTACAATAAGTGGGATGGACCACTTTGCTAGACCAGCTGCACAGTTTGAAAGTGAAAGAGGCGTTATTTTGTTACCTGACATCAGGATTGTCAGCACAGTCACTAAAATGGAGCATCCCGTGGATGTAAAAGAACACGACAGAGGTTTGTGGATTGCTTTCAAACATTATTATATATTGTGTAATGTGGCCCCTCACATGTTTCAAAGGAGAGTGCAAACAAGTAACACAAAGGCAGTCGCTTCACCCAGATTGTTAGGGAGCCCTAGTGCTGTATGGCCCTCAATAAAAACTTGAAAAATGTGTTAAATACTGATAGACCAGAATGTGCTTCAAAAAAAGCAGCTTTTCCATTTAGTGTCTGGCCTACTTCAGAATAATGGCTTTCCACTCTTCTTTACATATTCCACTGACTAACATATTTCCATTAGAATCTCTATTTGTAGCAGAATTTTGTTAATTGTACTGATAAAGTGGAAAGCAGTAGTTTACTAATAGTTGAAGTTTTTGACTGGTTTTGTTTCCAGCTCTGCTACTGACTGGTGAGTGATACTTAGAAAGTAATCTTCTGCCTCAGTTTCCCACCTATATAATAATTTTCAAAGTTTTTTTTTCAATTTTGCACTTTATTCTAATGCTGAACAATGTGTGTGCTATGATTTGACACTATGCGAATGTTCAAAAACATAAATGAGGTTTAAAATAATTGTCTATAAAGGGATCTTCTTTTTGGATGTTTGTGTGCAAGGTAAATGAAAAGCCCAGTAATCTCAGCAATCATTGCAAACTATTTGTTGGACTAGAATAAGCAGCAACTAGAGGTACATCCCTTGAAAAGATAAAATTGCTAATGATGTGCAAGTGTAGGAGCATGGATTCCCTGAAGCCCTGCGCTGTATTAATGCTGCTTATCCCTTGCCTGAAACTGCATCTGTCCTCTAAAGGCTGTATCGTATCATAATATCAACTGCAGACAATTACAGTGTGTAAAAAAATTAATTCCTGCATAATGATCATTATCTACCACTTAAAACAAAATACATGGATGATGCTCCATGTCCCTAAATGTTTTGACACCTTCAAAACTGTTCTGTGAATCAAGACTACTGCCCTCCAGTTAAGTTCATAAATTTCACCTATCCCGATTTGTCACAATACAATTATTGACATAATTACTGTTGTAGCACCTTGTAACCTGAAAAGCCTGAGTCTCACCTTGAACAGGAACACAGCATTTCTTAAAGTACATTTTAACTCCCTGAAAGTCAGGCACCTCCTAATGTGCCATCTCGTGTTTGTTTTCACTAAGAGTAGTTAAAATGGTTAGATAATAATTGGCTTTGGAATAATTGTGTTTTCAAGAGATTATTGAATTCTGAGTCTCAGTTCCTGCATTACAAGCTTGAATCACTATTTCCCTCAGCCCCGATATTATCTGACAAGTCAAAGACAGCCATAAATCTTGGCATCTATCTACCTATAGCTATTTTTCCACTGACTGGGAATTTACCTAACCTGATCACCCTGACTGTAAGCAGAGCTGCACATGGCAAGGCTGAGAAGGCTGATTTAATCACTGTGTGTGCCACAGTCCCGGGAACAGTTAGGTCAGGCAGTTGCCACAGGCAGCAGTATGACTGTGGCTCTGAGACCTTATTTACCTGCAGAGGGTCCCCGAAATGCCAACAGGCTGCTGCTCGTGCTGCCTCTGCAGAGAAATCAGCCAGCAGGTGAAACTGCTGCCCCTACCCACCTCTCCTGTTTGCCCACTGACAGCCAGAGCAGCAAAGCTGAGCAGTTCAGGCTTCTCCCTCGCTCTGCAGCCCAGCTCGGGCCTGTCTCTCAGCTTCCCATTAAATACTCCAGCTCACCAGCCTTAGGAATAGTCGGATTTGCCTACCCTGCAAATCTGAGTTGGCTCTGTATTTGTGGGTAAGTTAGAGCTCAGGTACTCAAATTCACCATACCCAGAGTTTGTAAACTAGGGCATAAGACTTTTCTGTCTGTGACCTTCCTTCCCCTACACCCTCTACAGTGAAATCTGCAGAATGGGCACTAAGTTCCGAGCTTGCAGTCGCGGTGTCTGCGGTGTCTGTATTTTTGGGTAAGTTAGAGCTCAGGTACTCCATACCCAGAGTTTGTAAACTAGGGCATAAGACTTTTCTGTCTGTGACCTTCCTTCCCCTACACCCTCTACAGTGAAATGTGCAGAATGGGCACTAAGTTCCGAGCTTGCAGTCGCGGTGTCTGCGGTGCTCGGGGGAGCTGCTGAAGCAGCCCTGCCAGACAGTCTGCTCTGAGGTGACCAGGGTATTAAAATATTAAATCAATATGCTACTCTTTTTCCAGCGTACGCACTGAAGGATAGTCAATGTACAACTCAATTTCTCCAAGTCACACAACACAGGATCTTGCCATTTATGCTAATGCCATATTCATAGATAGATGGCCATGTTCTTTGTAATGCAAATTCCTTATGGGCCACAGAGTACCTGAGAGAATCAGCCAAGCATAGATATATTGGACATGTATTTTTCCATTTTGGTTTTCCTTGAAAAAAAAGAATGAATGTGTGATACCAACCTGGTATCAATACAGCATTGACAACCAGAATTGTTTACATGAATTTATTTCCAGGATCAAATTTCAGTTTTCTACTTCCAGTGCTGTTCTTGAATGCCTTTTATTAGAGAGCAATATATTGTCTATCTATCTCACTAGGTCTTCATCATCAAACCACCTGAACAGTCAGGACAGTTCTCTTTTGATTTGCTTCATGTATGCTGTATTTTATATTGGCATAAAACAATTCAGCCATCTTTGCAAAAATTGAAAGCCCTGATGCAAAGCCTATTAAATATCTGAGCTTTTCTGTGATCATTTATCTTAGTTTCTTTCTTCTTTTTTTCATGGTATATGCTGCGTGTTCACAGCCAATAAACCAGTGGTATTAGAGGAAATGCTCCACAACTTGGATTTCTGTGATATTTTGGTCATTGGTGCAGAACTAGATCCTGAACAAGAATGTTTAGAACTAGATCGTGTGGAGCTTCAAGGAAAACATCTGGATGCCACAAATTCCACAGCAGGATATTCAGTCTATGGTATGTTCATGGACTTTGCTTTCCCTTATTTCTTCTCACCAACAATTTTATTATTGGAATGAAAAGACTAATGTGAAAGAAATTAGTCAAGAGGTCTGTGATGTACTAGCCATAAAATATTCCAAGGGAGTCATTTCTTGATCTCTACGTTTATCCTTTGGAATACAGCACAACATTAACTTGATCTCAGTATCTCTCCTGCTACTCTCCAAATAAGGAAAAATAGCAACACTGCTTTTTTCAAACATGGGGGGGTTCTTGTGGACCATCACAGTGGAATGCGGGAATGAGAGATTCTTATAACTCACTGACCAAGTCTTTGCTGTTGTATTTGTTCCTCTCCACTATTCATTTTCAAAAACTATTCTCACATAACTTAATGAGAATTAGCCAGAGGCTTGAACAGGGAGTATTTGATACATTGCCATTTTCAGGCCATTCTTGCCAAATTTTGTACTTTCTGTGAACACTTAACTTCTCCTGTAGAGAGCAGAGCATTTGTTACATGGCATCTCCTCGAGGTTATTTCTACTCTACCCCCATTTCAGGTGTGGACAGCATGCACAGCTACGAGCAGGTCCTCCGTCAGATTCGATATCGTAACTGGTACACTTCTGCCACCTCCGACAGGAAGTTCAGAGTCAAGTGCTCGGAGCTAAATGGACGTTACACGAGCAATGAATTCAACTTGGAGGTAAGCAATCATTGCAGTCACGATTTCTCCTCCAGCACTGAGGCTGAGCACTAGCCTTACCTTCAGCGACATTAAGTTTTCTTTAAAATATGCAAATGGCTGATACTTTCTGGTAACTATAATCAAATAAAGGAAAAATTCTAAGTTCCATTCAAATAGGAAGGTGACTCACCCTGTGGGCATTCCTCAGTGTGGGGGTCTCTATTCTGCTGCATATGTATGAGATGAACTCCACTAACACAGAGAATTACTCCTGTTGAAAGAGAATGGAGGCTCAGGTCATCATCGTTGTTTTTCCCTGACATAAAATCTCCTGCAGGTCTTTTTGTAATGTACGGAGCCAGCAGGCTTGGGATATAGAGCTCTTTTCAGTATCTCATCCCTTATTTTTCTCTTGTGCCAGGTTAATATCCTACACAGCTCCAACTCCAACTTCATGGGCCATGTAAATCATATGATAGTGCAACCACAGTTTCTCCAGCCTGTCCACCACCCGGAGGGAACCATAAGTGCTGTTCACAACTCAGGTATGTGACGACTTTATAGACACTGCACATAATGGTTCTGGCATGTTGGTATTTCCCTTGTGATTCAGCCTGGTCAACAAATAGAGTCCTGAAATCTATAGTTACAGCTTGTGAAACCTCACAGGGATCATTGCACAGGTATGAAAGAAGGTAACATTGAATTCTCTTCTTTCTGAGGCAGAGGTGCTTTGCAACGGAATACTGCTATCCTTTTCTAAAGCCTTCATTAGAGGTTGTGTGCTCTGACCCACATGGTTAAGAAGTTGTCTTGTATCTAGTATCCAGTGGTATGCAGGGTAATATTTATGCTCAGTTTGTCTTTGTACATCTATATATCCATGGTATATGAATTTTCTGCCCACCCTTTCCTGAGCAAAAGGAAGAAAAGCTTCTGTTTTTCTTATGCATAATTACTTCAATGCTTCTGTTTGCTGTTGTCCAGACCTCAGGCTGGAGCTCTCTAGAAAGAAGATAGGTCCAGCTAGCCATGGGCAAGGGGCATTAGTACATATTAAATACAGAATTTAGATTGACCTTTTAGACTATGTGAATTTAAATATATACCCAAATCTGAAAACTATTCAGTGAAGTTAAACCCAGGGCAGCTGTTCAAATGCTGGATTCTGAAATCCTTTTAGCTGAATGATACGTGTGTAAAGAAGCAAAGCTGATGTAAAGTCTATGTAGTTATAATCAGTTCTATACAGTTATGCTTAGAAAATTACTGTATTTTTCTGTATAATTGTACAGACTTTTTAGTAAAAGGAAACTGAATTTTTACAAATTAACTATTGCAAAAGGAACTTTTTCAAAACAAACTCTTTCTTCTTTAATATTGTTCAGGATTCAGAGTTCCAATCTTACAGGCAGGGCACAGCAATAACGTGGGGTACAGAACTACTATAGCTCCTGGACCTGCAGCACCTAGGTAGTGAAGGTACACAGAAAATGGCAGCACTTCTCTACTATCCTAATCATGGAACTGCTAATGGAAGAGTAGTTCAGAGAGATTTCTTCCTGTGACTAGGTGGAGGCAGAGGCTTCTGTGAGTGCAACAGAACAGCAAGGAAAATGTCTTGAATCCTCAAGAGTCTCCCAGGAAGGTTGTAACACAGGCAAATAGAGTGTGTTATTTCTTGGTGACTGAGATTTTAAATGATAGTACAAATGTTTGAAACCTTTGAAAATACAAGCTTTGAGCTATACTTTTTCTCACAAGTGAGGTTGTGCCTCAGCTGTAATCAGAAGGGGTGCAAGTAAGAACCTGAACCCTGTTGCAAAAATGCTTGTTTTGAAACAAATTGATTCTGCACTGATTGACTACTTGTCTTGTGTAATGAAGTGGCTCAAAGAGCAACTGTTAGGCATACTCACTTTTTAGTTGTGATTTATAATACTCCTTATAAGGCAGCTGTAAACATCATTCATGTATGCTCTGCCTTAGTAGGTGGGCACTTGTCAACATTTTCTGTAGGCCCAGGCACATGGCTGATTCTCAGTCCAAAGAATGAGGTGATGTGGAGAAAAAACAGGCAATATATTTAATGTTTTGTAGGCAGTTTGTTCCACAAATATAACCCCGTTCCCTTTTGTTCCAGTTGTTCCAAGCGTGGCTACTGTTGTTATCATCATCTGTGTGAGCATACTCATCTTCATCGTCACCTTGGGGGTCTACCGAATTCGGGCGGCCCATCAGCACAGCTCTGCAGACAGTGAAGGGAGCAAAGACAATGAGATGGACTGGGACGATTCTGCTCTGACTATCACTGTCAACCCCATGGAGGTACGTGGCTGAGGCACCAGGAGATGTGCCTGAGCTGTAGCTTCCTCAGCAGTGAGATTTAAGCCTCTTTCAGAGTACGTTTCTTTAGGCTGGGCAGAAGAGTTGTATGTATTCAGCACCCCCTCCCAGCCTTCCGCTCTGCATGCCATGATAATATGCAATTAAGTGCATAATATTTATTGTTGTGTGTAATTACTAACCAGGGTGGCGAGCAGTTCTTGGGTACAACACCACTTCCACCCCATCAGTATTTGCATCCTAGGTAGACAAGTTACTTTGGGTTTAAGTTTTTAATATAAACAGTAACACACTAAAAGGAGATGGAATGATCAGCAGTTTGAAGAAACTAACATTGAAGGGTTAAATTTTGGCAGCTTGACTAACAAAGATATTGCTTATTGGCATGCCATTCTTGTTACAGCAGATTTTGAATATTTGCTACTGAACTGCAACATATTTGATGCCTAATAGTCACTTAATGATGGAAAGCAGGTTTTCCCAGCACGTTAGTATTTCTAAATGTGGAGTGAATGCTCACAAGCACACAGCCACTGGCTGGCAAGGCAGCACTTTTCTTCCACTGTCTCTCTTTCGTTCTTTAAATGTACTGTAGAAATATGAAAAGCCTCAGCAGACAGAGGAGGAGAGTGAGGAAGAAGACATAGAAGATGAAGAGGAAGACACAACCAGTGCTGAATCAGATGAAAGTGAAGAGGAGGAGGAGGAGGAAGACGAGGAGGAGGAAGAAGTGGTTATCCAAAAGGGAGACAAACAGAATGCCACCAGGCAAGAGCAGTTGGAGTGGGATGATTCAACACTCCCGTACTAACAGCCCTCCAGCCATATTGCTCTTTTGTAACAACCAATACAATGTTTTTTCAGAGCCTATGAAATCATTGACAGGATTTGAACTTCTGCTTGCCTATAACTGTTTTGCCTATAATGATCTTGTTGTAGTAATTGATGGTGAATAGAAACAACCCTTTTCTTACAAAGCCCAGAGAAAACATGGTACAAGCTTACTGGCATCACCAGTAATAAAGTAATCTAGAACTTGATCTGGTAGCAAGCGTAGTTCTCAACTTCCTGTGTCTGTACCGCCGATGTGTGACAAAAGTCCTGTCGCTCAATCCATAGAGGGTTTTGCCTTTGCTATTTCTTTTCATACAGGAGAGATTTCAGCTTGTTATGAAGAATTACTTGTGTGGGTCAAAATAACAGTTGCCATTTGACTTCACACTCTTAGAGGTGTCAACTATAATCCACCTTCAAATTGAGGCAGAGTTTTAGTGCTACAGGTGACAGAGACTGAATTCCACTTGTCGTCTCATCCTGCTTTCTTGGATGTTAACTGTCTTTCTACAAGGGAGTATCTAGGACTTGTCACGGGATGCATGTGTAGAAGTGGACAGTGTATTTTTCAGGCATGCTGTCAGAATCCTCAAGACAGGGATTTTATCCACCCCACCCACAGAAATTTAAGAGAGTTTTAAAAAAACAGCAACCACAGGGGGCTGCTGAAGGTTGCAAAGGAAAAATTGTTCTGTGTCCACAGATTGAGTAATATGATCTTATGCAAACAGTAAATTCTAATGGGATTGATTTACTGAACACCTGTAGAGCTGCCCATTAGTTATGGATTGAGCAATTTGCAGCAAATCGATGCTTTAAACCGTTTGTCTTGTAAAATCATTAGCCTGCTGCGGTAACTTTCTGAGGTAGTGGAAAATAAGTGACCCCATTATTCCATAGCTATATATGGTTGGGATTTAAACAAAGATTTTACACGAGGAAAATATTCCCTATTGCTCTAGTGAATGCCAGCTGGAATTCCTGTCTGACTGTATTCTGTAAAACATTACACCCTATTTCTTCTGTACCCTTCCCCACCTTTGAGTGGCACAAGAGAAAGAGACAATACACACAACTGCCAGCTCTCTTTTGTGCTCATCATTCTCCCTTATTTCTTCTTCCTGAAGCCATTAATGTCGAAAAAAAAAAGGTTTTATAAAATAGAACAAGAACAAATAAAACCTACCTGGAACCAAAAGAAGTGAAAACAAAACCTAAACTCTTAAAAGGTTGAAAGAGTATTTTAGTTTGTTACGGTAACACAGCATATTTTTCTTAAACACTGTTTAAAAAGGAAAAGTAAAAAAAAAAGCAAACCTACGTACAATGTGTTGCTCTGTCTGCGTGGTGTGTTTTTTGTCCCCTTTCCTTAATTCTCGTTGCATCTTCAAATGCTTTGCATACCAAATGGTGCAGCACTTGCTAGGATAACTGTTCTAATGGCATGGAAGTGAATGCTGCCTAGTGGCTTGTCTTGTTTTTTTCTGAGTGCTTCCTTTTCTTTACAGCTTCATCACTGGCTTTTGCTTTTGTAATTTGCTGTTTCAGACAAGCTGCTTCCTTTTCTCCTCTCTCCCAGAGAAACAAGCAGTTGGTCTTGCCTTCCTGAGCAAGGACCATTCAGGACCTTCCTGAGCACCCATAAGTGGTAGTTGATACTGCAAAGAGTAACTTGAGCCATCTTGAGGGTATCCATCTCCCTCAGTACTAAATTATTAGCAGCTCCTGGACCTCTTGGAATATAAAGAATATATTGTGGGTTTGGGGGTTCCCTTCATTCCAGTTCCTGCATCTGATGGTTGCAGGGAAAGACTGACATGAACTGGATCTTGTAGTTTAATAACTAGAAAGTAAATGAAAAAAACCTTTAAATTAATCTTAAATTTAGACATCTTCATGGTCTTTTTTGTTGTGCCAACTTGATTGTTGACATGTGAGCATTAAGACTGGCAATATGCAAGTTTTCTTATGTGAGCAGTCCTGGTTTATTTTTATTCTGGTCTCTCACACATATTAAATTTACAAGAATATTTGCAGAATCAACCCCACATAAATATAATTTATTTGCAGGAATAAAGATTGTAAAACTGGACAACATTTCTGCTTATTAAATGATTAATTTTAAAATTTCCAAATATGTTGAAGACAAATGTTATGTTAGATCATTTTTCTAGTATCCTGGTAGCCTAAATAATTTCCTAGTGTTAATTTTTGTTAGTGACATGGAGCAGGCTCTTCATGATGCTTGTTATCAGCACATATCAGCAAAGCTCTCTTCTCAGAAAAAAAAAAATATTTAAAATTGAAAGTAGATATTTAAAAGTCATTTTCAATTTTAAAACTGGACTTAAATTATTTTTAGAGTTTCTGTTATCCCTGACTATCATTATTAGTGTTGTTATCACAGCAAAAATTCGGGCAACTTGAGAACAGCAATTTACAACCTTATTGACAGCCTTTGATTCTTTCTGTGTTCATGCCTCCATCAGTGTGTTTCTCCATTTAATAGATATTTATCTTTTTGTTACCAGGAGCAAATCTTTTCAGGTCATGCTGGTACATTACACGTGAAGCAGACAAAGTATTTTCTCTACTGTAAATAAACCTACATTTTTAAACCTAAGCAAAGTACTACAGGCATGTGTGTTATCACTAGAATTTGGTTTGCGACAAGATATTCAGCAAACTAAAATGTATCACTGTATTTCTTTTAGATTACTCATTTTTCATTCAAATAAACAGAAAAATCCTTTTCACAACATGTTAGTGAGAACGAGATGCTTCTTCATAAGTGTATTTGTATAGAAGCAGGCAGCAATGATTTCATGAGCAAAAGCCTCTTAATAGAATAACATAGATAAATATCACTTATTCTGGAATAATTTTAACACTTTTTCCTCCCCTTCATGAATTATGTTTTTACATAAATTGCTTGATTAAAACCAGAACATAAATATATATATACATACATAAACACACACAATTTTTCCCCCCTCCCTACTCAAAAAGAAAAGATCTCTTGTTTCCCATCTGAAAAAAAAAAAGGGGGTTTTATGCTGCAAACTCTGAAATGGCAACAGCAGCATCTGGCACTTTTAGTTGTAATGTTTATCCCTGGCCCAGTTGCAAGATTGAGCTACGAAGACACACAAATAAAGGTGGCACACAAATAAAGGTGTCTTTTTTATAGTACCAATCAAGATGTGCATCCCAAAAAAACATCTCTGAAGAGGTATTCATAATAAGTGACATCAGGGATCTGTGATGCCAACAGTCTAAAATGACATCACATCAATGATTGCCTTTCAAATTTTGAAATCCTAATTTAAGGCTGGGAAAAGCTGCAAAACCTACAAATTCAAGATGCTGATACACTGTGTTAGCTGAATGACTATAATGGCCTAAGCTGCTTTTTGTGATCAATAGCTCACGTTTCTTTTTTTTGCTTCTACTCCCTCCACAGGTATTTTATCTTTGTAAGTAAACCTTAAAGGGCACAGTTGTTGAGATTAATCTCAATATTTACTGCACTGGCTGACAGCAGTTCAAATTAGAAATAGATGTGCAGGGTTCATAATATCTTTTGTAGTAATTAAAAGACAAGACTGTTATTTGTCCATTCAAACACACAACAATATCCTGCACTGGTGGCTGGCTGCTTTTTGGGCTGTTGATGATCTCTTTGCCAAGGGCTAATGGGAGGGTGCAGGTTTTTTCACCTTTCTGGTGTGTTGTGGTGCTGGGCTTGGTGAGAGCACTGTCCCATCTTTACTTCATTCAGGAAGAAAATAGCAATCAGAAAGAGTCAGAGGGTTATAAAGTTCCCTTAGAAGGGATGAAATCCACTGTCTCCATTGCAGGAGTTGTCCCTGCCTGACCTGAGGTGGAAGATAATGCCCTGGGACATGAGTAGCTCCAGGTTAAGAACAGGTCAGAGGTAATACAGTCACTTTACTGTGGCAATCCCCTCTGAGCCCTGCACCTAGTTTGTGTCTCAGCTGTTTCTTTCCCTGAGCTGTAACCTGAGAGGCAGCTCTAATGCTTTTACCTGGTGAGGATCCCAGCAGGCTAGGACATGCTTCCTCTTCTGGAATTTTTGGTGCCAGCCTGTGCGCCACCCTTTAAACTCCACCACCAGTTGTGCTTAGCAGGAGAGGAGAATGAAAGCCTTGACTGAGGTGACAGCAGGTAAAGGTCTGGTGGGATGGATCCATGGAGCCGCTCCTGGTAGCCTGGAATATACATTATAAAAACAAAATTAAAAATGTTTGCAAAAAGCGTATGGATACTTAGGGTAGGAATGGAAATTAAACTGTGAGGACATCTCCAGGACTTTACAAAAGTCTCCTCTTCCATTAATTCACACACACTGACTAGACTGAAGATCCCAATACCAGCATATCCCCACCAGTTTTGTGTGCTTATTGACAACAACAATAAACCCCTCATAGCAAAATACAATTTCCATATAAACAGTTTCCAGGAATCTTGACAAAGGAGCCAAGGCTTAAATATTTTGGTGTCCACCATTATGACTAGTATCCTAATTTCTTTTTTTTTTTTGGCAAATTTGCTTCACCTCTGTGGAGTGTGGTTGTGTCCAGGATGCACACTGTATTCTCTTTTCTGCACTACTCTTAAACAAAGCACTGATAAATTAACAGGAAGAGAACAGCTCATTTGGCAGAAAAATAAAGGCTTATAAATAGCTTATAACAAAGTTGTTTTAAATCTACTTGTTTCTTGATGAAAGCCTGACACTGAAAAAAAATAATTTCATGAAATAAAATTTTGGACAAATACTGACAGTTGCCAGACTGAAAAATTAAAGAGATTTGTGCAGAATTTTGATACATTATTTTGCATATCTATATATAATAGTTTGTATACATACAAATTTTAAGTAATATTGTATGTATATGTGTATAAAAAAAAAATATATTATCTAGACTGAAAATACAACTGTTGTTTCATCCAGCATTTTCTGTGAAGCTGCATGGATTCAGACAGCACATCTATCATTTGAGACTGTCTGGAAATGCTGGAATCAAAGAATATAGCATCTGAGCCCTAAAATGGGCCAATTTATGGCTTTTTAGGGTCTCAGTCAGATGCCTGTCATCTTGCTGGCTAGCTGGAAGTCACAGAGAAATGGCCAAGAAGCTCTGTTTCTGCCCTGATAAAATTATGGAACAAGAGAAAGTGGAACTGTTTGGGGGAACCTGGGTGTGCAACAGTCTCATCTTCATGTTTCACTTACTTTTGATGGTAAACTTGGGATAGAGGCACTTGTGGATGATCTCTGTAGCTGCTGACCTTTACTTACTCAACCACCTGGACAAATCTTAAGATGAGATAGAAATAAAAAAAAGGACTGTCAAAACCAGCAAAAGTAAAAAATAAGTAAAAGCACCTTTGAAAGAACTAAAACTGTTACTGTTAATTATACATAGTACTGTGCTATATAAATATGACCTCCATGTTTCAACCCGTATCACCAACCATGTCAGAGAATTAGGTTTGTGCCTCCTCAGGTTACAGCCTTTGAAATATAATATAAATACTCCTACAGCTCCCAGAAGCAAATAGTGATCCTCTACAATCTTTGTGTAGTTGGGTCAGATGTTTTAGGTTTGTTGGGTTCCTTTTTACTTAAACAAAGCCATAACAAGCAAAGTTGGGAGTGCTGTAAGCTGAAATGTATCAGGCTGTCTCTGAATCCTTCATGCTTCAGATTTCCAGTGAAGGAGACAGTGTCAGATGAACTAACAAAACCAAATTTTTCCAGTGATCATACTGTTTGCTTATAGCGTTAGGGTGGGTTGTTGTTTGGCAAGGTGGTTTTGGGTTTTTCTTGCTTAGTCTCTACTGGAATATAGAATTATTTTTTTTAATTAGCATAGAGACTAAGGACAGATTTGAAGGATGTCCAGTAAATCTACAGCAGATACAAGCACATAATCTGTTAACACACCCAGCCTCATGAAACAGTACTGCTACATATATCAGGAAAATTACTCCAGCACTATCTCAGAAGGCAATTATATTTCATTATCTTTGTTTGTGTAACAAGGTACAAGTCTGGTATGGGTTTTTTGGGGGGGTTTCACCCTAAAGAAGACATGAACATTAAATAAAACTTCATAGTCTTCAAATGGACTAAAACTGAAAGGGGAGCAAGGGCTCTCATTCTACAAACCTCTGCCTAACAAAGGGTTTTCAAACAATAAACAATTCTAACCCATGTTACTGAAGCTTAACACAAGAAAATGAACCCAGGAGGTTTTGTATGTTCTTAACTTCATTGCTGGTGATGAAAAGGCAGCTGTCATATCGGGCACCCTTCTTCCCTGGAGACATTCTGCTGCCTTTTGAGTAGATATCGACAGTGGGTCGCCAGTCACCGTTTCCATTTCTCTGCTTGTAAATAGGAATAATGACAGTGACATCCTTAGCAAAGCACTGTGAGCCCTGGAGATAAAAAGCACTGTCAAAGAGCTTGGTGCTGTTCCGATTCAATAGTTCCATACAGCCCTCTGCTGTGGAACACCCTATACACATGCAGAATGAATGGCACGATGGTGGCAGTCAGGAACCCTGGGCTCTTGTTTCATTAGCCATTGCCTGTGAAGAAACACTCACAACAGTGTGAAGCATGGCAAACGTTTAAAACGGAGTTCAGAAAAAGCCCTCACTCCTATTTTCAATTCTAACTCGTGTGGAAATTGTGAATTCATCAGCTGCTGCAGCTCCAGGGCCATCGCTTGTCAGTGTTTATGCCTGTGCTGAGAACAAAGAAACAGGAGAAATTTTTTTTTCTCAGCTAAGTACATTGTGCAGTAAAAGAGTGCAGCTTTCACTAGGCATAAAGCCTGCCAAATGCAAAGAAATGCTGTTTCCAAATGGGGGACAAAGGTTTTACAGCTGTACTCGACCCTCCTAACTTTAGAAACGCAGAAAATTTCATGGGAGTAAAAGGCCTTTCTACTGCCCTACCTATTCTTTGTGTATAAATCTGGACACAGTTCTGGGGTTTCAGAGACTTTTACTTCCTAGCTGGGTATAAAGTTCTTTCAGGTTTCTTTAGGCATTTAAACCCATAAAATAATGTTTGGCTGAAGATTTCAGAATATCCTAAGGAAAAGACAAATTGTTAAAATTACAATGTCTTTTCTCTTTCTAGTCCTTGCTCCCCTAAATATATAAACAGATACAAAGGACTCGATCAGACAACTACAATGACATTTCAAACCAGTACTGACATTGGCAACAAATTCTTGTCTACAGTCTGATTAATGTGCACAGATATAGATGAGAAGGTGGAGGGTTGTTTTAATGACGCACGTTCTTTGGGATGTGGAATGGATCAACTGCAGTCAGTTCTTTTAGAAAACCAAATTACTATTTAGGGAAGAGTGATCAGGAAGGTAGAAGAGAATAATGTATGAATGACAGAAAAATTTCAGGTTTCCAGTTGGTGTGAAAAAAGTGATATAATTTAGTCTTCTAGAAACAAGAGAGATTAAAAGCTTGAATGTCAAACAGTAATAAAATGGAATCATGCTGTTTCCATGTCCAGAACAGAGACCTATCAGAATCAACATGAAGGGAAAGGAATATAGGATGTTGAAGGGTTCTGAGGTGGCCATGTGTACATGCACACACACATATATATACATAGATATGAATATATATATAAAAAAATGACCTAATCATTCAGCCACATGGAGGTGGTTGCTGTGCTAATGAACTAGACCCTTAAGTTATTCAGTGTGGTTGCTGCTGGCTGTAGCTGCTTCATTAGCTCCAGTCACACTACCTGCAGCAGAGCTGGGAAGGGAAGGACCATGACAACTGTTGATACACTGTGCCTACATTCAGTAGGAAATGCTTTACAGCCAACTCAGGTCCGTGGTGATTTGGGCCAAAATGTATGTCTATAGTGACTCAGATTTAATGGTACAGTTACCACAGAGTCTGAGGTAAAGGAACAGAACACAAACAACTCTGTTGACTATTTGCAGAGATTCTTTACAACAAAAATACTCCATAGGTTGGATGAGGAACTGGGAACACCCAGGAAAGACTGCTCCATGTTGCAAAGGCCCATAGGAATGTTGATTTCTGAAAATGCATAAGAGAGATAAAAAAAAAAAATTCAAGGATAATGATAATTCCTGGACAATTCTGAGAGCTGAAGCAATTGTCTCCCTTCTCAGAATCAACCATTGGCATGTTTATTGCTCGATCCTCCATAAACTGAGCCAAAAAATGTCAGGTAGGTACATCTCAAAAGATTTTTTGTTGTTGTTTTTTTTAATATATTCTGTTGTAAATACTGCACCACTAGAATATTGAGTAAATACTTGATTGTGGTTAACAGGCAGTTGTGTTCAAAGGGTCATCACAACAGGAACGGGAAGCTACACCAGAGCGGGCTATTGCTGTGCAGAGTAATGCACACTATGGGTAGGACTCTTGATAACTGTTTTATCTAAATTTCAGTGTGTTTAGAAGCTGCTGCTAGACTCATTAAATCCTAGAAATAAAATTAGTAGATGGAAAGAAGTAGTACAGGTAGAGTATTATGCTAACAGTGCAGAATTGTTCCCTAGAATATCTTTTCTAGTGTTAGGGGCGGGAGTGGGAGTGCTTCAACCTACTTAAATGTTTCTAAGCCTGGGGCTTCTACTGCTTCCCCTGGGAGATGATTCTGGAGTCTATTAGAATTCACCATTAGAAAGCTTGTCCTGATAATGAATTTAAATAATCCTTTTTGTAATTTTTATCTCATTAGTCCCAGTTATACCCTTTTGCACCACCCTAAATAATTCCTGTAACCATGATTTATATCCTTTGAATATTTTTAGACAGTTATCAAGTTCGTTGCCTTTGGTCATTTATTAGAGAGGCTGTGAATCCCTCCTCCTCCCAATTCATTCCTTCAGTCCCACATTTCTTACCTTTTTATGTAATGTCATTAATTCACAAAATAAAACCCCTGGTTATTTCCTTAAATTAGTCACAGTCCATTCACTCTGTTAAAGTGTTCTGTGTTGGTGTGTGTCACTGCATAGGTTGTCAAAATTTAAACAATAAATTTGATTTAAAAAAAAAAAAATCTTTGCTGTAATCTATGGCTAGGTTCTCATATACTATGAACTTGGCAGCATCTTTTTTGTTGGTATGATTTCACAAAACCAGCCAATAAACATGGCAGCCAATCGATCAATAATGCAAAGCAGTAATTTGTTAAAAGTTAGATTGTCACCATTAATTTGAAAAGACGTTGTCATTCACGTGCCCGTGCGTTCAAGTGTCCCCACACTAACTCTTACTAAGACACTCCTTTAAGGCAGATTAGTGTATGTTGTTTCTCCTCAAATCTTATTGGCAGAATGCACTTCTTAAAACAAGTACTCAAGTTTTCTAGCCACATGTCAACTGCTGCAAAGAAATAGGAGATAATAAAGAGGAATTCCTCAGCAAGGAACTGTAAAATGTGACTTAAGTTGTAAAGAGGAGCAGAGGAGGACTCAGACATTCACCCTGAATATTGTTGGAGTTTGGTGGGAGGGGTTGTTTCTAGTTAGAGTTAACCATATAGTTAAGAAATATACATTATTGAGAGCAGAGGATTTTGAAGATCCAAGAAACAATCTCATCATGTTGAGTGTAACAGCTCTGAGCTCTAATTGGCTGGGACAATTCTGTTTCATATTTCATCATAACTGGACAGTAAAGGTAGCACTTCATCTACCTGCACAAATGTAGAACTTTTCACAGACAGTTCATAATTTCCCAGCTTTGCTTGCGTGTCGGTGCATTAGTTCTCATTGAGGAGCAGTAAGTGCACCCAGTAGCGTGTACTTTGGTGCCTGGGATAGTTTCCTAGCAGTCCAATCTCTGTGTAGTTGTGGCCACTTGTATTGAAAATAAAACATATACCAGATGGGATTCAAAGAAGCATGTCCTGTATGGTTGTGACCCATTCATTGTCTCTCAAAACAACAGACTCTTCAGTCCAGGAGAGAGGCTCATTATATAAAATATCTTAATGTATATGTGAAACAACCATAAGCCACATCTTCAAAAGTCTTGTTGCAGATGCTAAATGCATTTATGAAAGTGTGAATCTATACAGTTTATGCAGAATGATGCATTGTTATTATATGTAATTTTAAAAGTGAATATGAAACGAAAACTATTTTTGAACACAAATACAAATCTGCAGTTTGGTTAAAACAAACAAAGGAAAACCAAAGCCCACAACCCAACCTTTTCTTTATTAAAATGTACAATAGATTTTGACACAAAGTAAAGTACATGAAACCTAACTTTACATGCAGTGAGAGTAAGTTGTACAACCCCCCTCCATGGCATAGTGGTATGTCTCATAAACACCATGTCAATTTGCACGGTCATTTATGAATTGAAGGTTGCTAATATCCATATGTTCTCCACAAGACTGATTAAATTTGTGATGGATATGAATCTGTTATTTTAAAACTTGGCTTGTACATCTGTACATGTATAAAACCAGATTCATTTCTGTGGTCACTGCAGCACTTTCTGTGAATTGGCCAATAAATATAATTTTAGAATTTCACATAAAAGGTAATGTTCTGTAATCTTTATTTCACCAATTACCAGGATGTTCTCATTTCCTGAACAATAACCCTTAAGCCCCAACACCCCTGGCAGCAAAGGTTAACTACCTGGTTTCTGTCTGTCAGCTCTTTTGCTAATTCCTAGAGAGGAACACGCCACGTGTCCAAAGGCTCAGCAGAGTTGTAAAGCATCTATGTAACTTTTCAACCATCTGCTGAGAACATGGAAAGGGAACGAGGGAAAGGGAACCTTTTGAAGAAGTGTTGGTATTTACATTTAATAGCCATCTATTTTCAGACTTCATTTTGGTCTGATAAAAGATGATAAGAGATTAAAGAGAAATGTTTACACCATGTATTGCACACACAGACTGTGAAAGAGTACAAAGGGGGAAGCATCATTCTGAGTCATCTGCCTATGAATTACATTTACACACATGCACATGATCTCATCACACACAGGATGACACCTGACACTTTTTTGTCCTCTGCTCCATCTGGAGTTTCCTTCCTTATAGCTTCTCAGACTCAATCTAGTTCTTTAATGAGATGTTACACTGATTATGTAGGGTGTGATTTGCAAGTCATGATACCATAAGAACTGAATGCCTGTGTTTCATTAGCCATGCTCAGTTAGGCAGCCAACAGCAGACGTCTAAGATGCAGTTTAGCTCTTGGGAATTTTCAGAAGGGTCCAACTCTCACTTCTTAAGTCTCAACGAGAGGCAAAAGCCTAACCTAAACACCTAAATCACCATCTCCAACCGTTCCTGGGTTGTGCTGAGCAGAACAAGTGATGAAAGCAGCACTGGGATGGTATCAGTGCCATAGCAACCCATGGCTGGCTGGAGTTTGGGGAAATCTCTCAGGGAAAACATTGCTTGTATCCTACCCAAAAGAGACAATGAGCCTAATCTTGTTTGGTCCTGGTTACAGAGTAGCCAGGTTACAGCTTTACAGATTTCAAGGAGAAGTCCCCATTTCCCACACCTCATGTCCAGAGTGGATCCAGTCACTGCAGCCTTAGTGATCTACCTGGGTCCATCCAGCCTTGGTGTACCTCAGCAGTGGTGCTGGGAAGGCTGAACATCATATGATTTAGGTATGCAGGACTGGAAGGGACCTTATGAAGCATCTCCTGTTCTGGCCGCTCAGTACAAGATTAACCCCACCTAGCACTCTCCTGGCAGATGTCCTTTTCACCACTTCTAGAGGGTCTCCATTAGAAATGATGATTTTTGTTAACCCATTAGAACAGGAATAGTTTGATATTCTTCTGCAAGATCAAAATTACACCACACCTGAACAACAAATGACAAAGATTTTCCTGTTCTGTTATTTAAACGTAGTATTTACATTAAAACATTATCATACTTACCTATAAACATATGCAATAGCCTAAAGGACATTTTTCCAAGTCAAAATTTGTAATGACTCTTTCAAAACAAATTAAGTCTGCATAAACACAAGACAGATACTCGTTTTTATCATCATATTGACTTGTTGCTATTTAGGCTGCGTAACAAAATTCATGTTATACTTAAGAGAAGAAATAGATAACTGAGAGATTGTTTCCAGTTTTGAAGTTTTGGCCTTAAATAGCCTATAAAATAACTTACATTTTGTCTTCTTGTGTTTTGAGTTTACAAAAATAATATAACTATAGTTTTAAAATATTTAAGCTGAATGCAATCACATTAGGTTAAGGGGTTTTGTCATTTTTTTTCTGGCTTAGAGAAAAAAAAAAAAAAAAACATTAAAAAGTCTAACCTGGAAACCTCTTTTATACTCCATCCTCTCTGAAATGCCTGTTAGCAATCTGCCCTCACAGAGGTGTGCATGGTCAGCCTGCCCTACGCTGCAGCCATGTCCTATGGGAATGCCAAGGGGATTGAGGGGTCAGCTGGCACATGGGAGGGCTGAGCCACCATTCAGAGGGACCTCACCAGGCTGGAGAAACAGGCTGATAAATGCTGTGTCCTGTTTTGGGTTCCCCGGTATAAGACACTTACAGACTGCATAATCCAGTGGAGAGCCACCAGGGTTGTAAAGGATCTGGAGTACAAAACAAGAGAAGCTGAGAGCTTTTACTTTATGGAGAGTTGCCCCATTGTTTTTGAGATCTTCTGGTCCACAGTTTCATTTTCACTGCTAACAGCCTACAGGAGGAGTGATTTTTACAGTAGTCAGGGCTTCATAAATCCCTCAATTCTCTAATTCGCATAACCTGACCTTGGTATAAAGTTCCTCCTCCTCTTTATCTAAGGAAAGTCAAGAAGATGTATTTACATAATCCTGCCTGCACTCCTGAAAGGTTATGCCCTTTGGTGTAACGTGATTAAACATGGACATTTTCACTTTTAATAGTAAAGTTTCCTGAGGGTTGGAAATATTGCTTAGGAGTAGCTGTGCTGGCTGCACCACCCAGTTTGCAGCATAGCTCCCAGGCTTCTTTTCTCAACAGAACAAAACAAAACAAAACAAAACAAAACAAAACAAAACACAAAAACAAACAAACAAACAAAAAAAACACACAACAAACCTACCAGTTTTTAAATCTAATTATCCTTGTAACCTTACAGAGCAGCTCCTGCCCGTCTTCCCTCTTCCCTCAACCTTCAATGCAATGTTGGTTTAGACTTTTCTGTGTGTCATCAGTTAGAAGAAAAAAATAAAAGGGGAGAGAAGGAAAATTGTATTATACCTTAGTTCTAACCAGAGTAACCATTAACTCCTGGCCCTCTCTCTTAATACAAAATATAGCTCTACTATGCAATGACCTGAAGAGCCATGCAAGTCACTGCAGGGTTTGACCACACATTTTGCTTCTAGCAATTTAAAGGGCTGTAACACTTATCAATAATTCAGGATGGGCTTTTCGGAAGTCCTGAATCTTGACCTAATGGATCACAATGAAATTGCAGTGACGCAAAAAAAGAAAACAAAATGAGTGCCTCAGCAAAAGAGACTACAATTTTCCACTGTGTAATTTTCCTCCCTTTATGACTATTCATAAATAAATATTAGAAAACATTGTATGTTAACAACTAATAAACTTGTCATATATCTCACACAGAGATATCTTGAAGGGCTTCTGAAAAATCAGTAGAAATATGAGCTAGTGCATCTTTATGGTTTCTATAACTCCCTCTGCAAAGAATTATTTTTTATGACAGACTAATTTTTACTTATAATGATTATTAATAATTTCATTCTATTCATAATTCCGAGCCTTGGTAGATGCTGTAACAACCTCCATGATCTTCCTTCCCAGCTTTAGAAAGCCTTCAACAAATCATAGTGTTTATTCTGTCTACAAAGAGATCTTAAGTAGCCACCATGCTAAATCTTGCCCCATTTAGGAAGCTGAAAACCTCCTAACATGGATGCACAAAACTTCAGCATTGTTTTTTTTAGTTCCATGCAAAACATATCCTAGGAAGAAAAACTGGAAATTAAAAGTTAACTGGTAAAAATAGCTTTTTTAATTATTTGCAAGTTCTTTCCTGTACTATGAAAATATTCAAACATCACTCATCTACCACACTGAAAACATGAAACTATAAGCTAGTCCTTGTCTCAAGATCAAGTGCAAGGGAAGACAAATTTTAAACAAAATTCTGCTGTTAATTTACAGTCCCAGGAGCCTGAGCCAGCCTGCAGACTGTTCCTGCCCTGACTGTCCAGGATGCAGACAGTCAATTCAGAGCAATGCTCTTCTTTACCGAATCACTGCCTGTCCACAGTTCCATGTAACCTGTAGAAGGTTAGGTGAGGAATTGCTTCAGGATGCTCCTTATCAGGCTGCTCAGCTTTCTCTCATCGCTTTCCATTCTCTATCTGAAGGTTTAGCTGCTTCTGTGGCCTAAGACTCACCTTGCAAGGTTTTGGGGGTAGTGTCTTCTACTGCATGTTTTAGAGAACACAGCAGGGAGGACCCTTGGATCTAATCCCATGAATGATACTACACAGAATGGATAACAATAATCGTAATAATTACAAATGCTACCTGGAATGTGGCAAAGCAGAGCAGGTAGAGACGAGCCTCAGATATGCCTCTGTATTTTCCCACCCTTTTTGCCTGTCATCTTCATAAGACTCTTTATCCTCCTCTGCACTTTGTTTTCTCCATCTATGAAATGGAACTAAAAAAACTTCTCAAGTTAGCTTTTCTAGTGTATGGTGTAAAGCCTGTTCATGCTAATCCTACATAAAAGCTTATACAGCACGATGATTCTCCTAACACAGTTACTGCAGATCACAGGTATTGCTGTTGTGAGCAAAGCATGTCCTCCCACTGCTCATTTGCAGACAGAATCTGACTGTGACGCCCAGCTGGCTAAGAGTGAAAGGCTACATCCAGCAGAAGCAGGTAATTGCAGTAGTGACAATCAAGTACTAATGAAACTCATTAATTATACTGACAACATGGTTCTCCTTAAATACATAACAAATATATAAACATAGGGCAATCCCTATACATTAGGGAAAGTTTAATATTAAAAAAAAAGTATTGCTTATTCAAGGCTGTAGACATTTCTGATTTTATAAGCGTTAGGACCAGATCTACAGCGGTATAGCAGACCTGTAGAAATTCATGAGAATAAACTGCTCTACACTTGCTGAACATTAACAAGAGCATTAGCAAAGCATTTCAGTCAATGAAATGTCTTCTTTCATATAAAGAGATGCAATAAACTTCCTAAAAGTATTTAGCAAACTGGAAAGACTTTCTACCATATTATCTGTGTAATTAACCCTGTGGTCATAAATTCCATAATATATAATGGAGAGCTCAACTTTGCACAGGCAAGAACTGAAAGGAATATAAAAGTGGTGGGAGATGTCTGCTGACATGGCAAAATAAAGCAGAGTAGCAAGATACTGGACTTCTGGACTTTAAAAACCTGACGAATCCAAGCTAGGCTCTGCATCAGCTGGAGTGATCAAGTTCTGCTTGCCTAGATCATAGTCTTGTCTCTATACTTTTCTTCCCTCCTCCTCCCATAGTTCTCCGTAAATACCTAGCCATAAACTACAGCTCTCATTGAGTCAACAAGTAAAGATCAATAACTAGATGAAACAATACATGTGTTGCTTGTGTAATGTACTTTATATATCGATTAGTTAACTCTAAAGTATTTTGGACCTTTTGGTACAGAGGATGAGATGGAAATGTAAGCCACTCATTAGCCTCTCTGACTTGACAAGAACAATCAACTCGGATTATCTAGCAGCAGTTTATCTGTGAATAAACAGTACCATAGGTGAAGCAGCTCCCAGGATGGCTTGATGCAAAAGCAGCTGGATTGGAAAAGGCTTAACACCTCAGGTGTGCTGCCAAATAAAAGCACGTGCAGCAACTCCCTGGTCTACCAAGAAGCAGAGCAGATGTGTTTGCAGAATTCAGGCTGGCCAAGGCCGCTGTGCCTGAGCTGGTGTAGGTACAAAGCCAGGCTGGACACCTCCACACAACGCTCCACACGCTCATCTTGTTCATTTTTGTTCAGTGCTGCCTGTGGTGGGACCTGGCTCCACTCAGAGCCCTCGGGGTGCTTTTTTTTAAACTCTCTTTGTTTTTTCATTGCTCTCTCCAACAAATACTAAAAGCTTCTGGAGCATCCAATACACCCAAGCCCCTCAATTACCCTCAAAAATGGTCAGCTGACTATTAAAAATATTCCCCTAGCTTTTCAAAGCTGGTAGGCTGGCCTCTAACACTTGCTGGAATTTTTTCTTCCAGATTCTGTAGCTAGCTTCTTTGAAAGTATTTGTGCATCGTGCCTCACCAATACTGTTGTTGAAACAGCCTTTGGCTCTTGTGAAGGGGTTTTCTTACCCAGAAAAAGCCTTCTGCTTACGTGGGCAGTGATTCATGGGAGGTGTCATTATGAACTGAATTGAAATCTCTGGAGTGCATCACAACTGGGCTTTGCCAGTCTTTGCCACTTGAGCCATTGTCAGACTGTGTGTTGAGCTGAAATTTCTATTATGTTATCTAGATTTAATAGCTACTATTAATACAATTTATGCTTCATTAAGCATGAATTCGAAGTGAATCAGGCTCTGAAGCCTTGGTTCAATAAAGTGCTGAAGGACAAACAGAGCAACTATTTTTATTCCTAGAAGTGTCAGCAGGATGGAGAATAACATTTGTTTCCACTGTACACCTACCTCAGAACCAAGTGGCTCTTCTAGAATGAGAATTCCCTCATGGATTGATCTTTTTTCCCTTTAAATGAAACTTATCTCGGTTCAGGCTTAGACAAAAGAACAATAAATTCTGCACCAAAATACACACTTATTCTCAGACTCAAATCTTTTTACAGGTCTGTAGTATAAAACCTGCTAGTTAAAAAAGAAAGTCTTTCTAACTTGCCTTGCACTTCCAGATGCACCTGAGTTACCTTCATTTGGATGGGTCTTCCTTAACCATCTGCCCATTGCCAAATATGCCACCCACTCCTGCAGGCACAGTGAGATGCCTGGTGTCAGGTGGACACCCCAGAAGAGATCTGAGCTGCACAAGAGGCACACCCAGCTGTGCAATGTCCTGCGTGGATGCAGAGCCACGGGTCAGCGACCAGACTGTATGCTATCCTGGCCTGTTCTTTTATGGACACTACAGATTTCTCTCACATTTTCTCATATATGTGCTCCTAGCAAAGGCTACAAATTGACACAGAATCAAGTTACAGATGGGGAAGCAGCTCTGGTTTATCAGGGGTTCATCAGTGATTGCTTTTTATAATAAACAGGAAGGTCAGCTGTAAATGAAAGCACTAGAGTCAGCTCAGGGATAAGATTCACAGGAAGACCCCCTAAAAAGTATAAGCCTTGGTTTGGCTTAATATATGTTCCTTTATTCCAAAGCATCTTCAAAATGAGGTTAGATTTATGTCTCTATGAGAACACGAGCACTACGCTAGGAAGCTGTCACTCTTTGGAAGTCCCCACAGAATCGCTAGTTACCTTGAAGTCATTTATTTCTGAGCTCATGTGGCCAGTGGGGCAAGTGACACAGTCTCCCTTAGTACCCCCATGGTGAAGCCCATAAGAGCACACAAAGAGGCGTTAGTATGAAAAGGTGGCAGTTTCCAGAAAGACAGAGGTCCTAGCATAAAGGGGAGGGGAATGGAGAAGCTGGTCTCAAGGAGGATATGAAGACAGGGTCTGTGAGGCCAGTGACCCATGGACTGGATGTGTAACCGTGGCAATGAGTGCTGGGCAGTGCAAGGCTCTGATGGATGTTGCCCAGTTAGGGCTGGCAGGCACTAGACACTTTTAAGTGGATTCACTTTGTGTCACTCCAGTTTACAGGAGTTGTGACTGACTTTTAAGGAGCTACACGAAGACACGATTCAAATGCCAAGTCTGCTTCTAGTGACTCAGCTCTCACAAACGTGAGAAAAACACTGAGTCTTCCTTGAGTTACACCTAAATTTCTTTTACTGCTAGCCAAGGCAAGGTTTATGTTCTGCTTTAATGGAATATTTAACTCAAATCATTCCTGCTTTATTGTTTTTGTAGAGGGATTGTTGACCCTTAATAGCTCAAAGCCAAGTATCTTCTGACATACTCTGTGGGTACATAGCTTCCTAATAACTTTGTTATTGTGTACCAAATCCCAGCACCTGAGACTAATTTTGTCCTCCTTCTAGCACACATTTGTTATGATCATGCCTGCTCGAATTCTTCTTTTCTCATTAGATGCATACCATGTGTATCTCCAAGTCATGCTCCATGGCTACACAAATAAATGCTTTAAGAAGACATAACCTATTTTGCCCATTGCACAGCAGTGAGGCAGGCAGTCCAGGAATATTTCAAGTCTCAGTTTTTGGAGTCTTCTAATGATAATATGTTACTCATTCCAGAATTCTCTCATTCTACTGTTTTACATTCAGCTTGTCCTTTCTTTGACCTCCAGTGTTAACTCCACAGTCACCTATACTTCTCAAATATGTAATCTGAAACAGAATATGATTATAAAGGCTGTTCGAGGTTCCAGTCACTCTCTGGCAATGCTTGAGAGAAGTGTCCTGATAGTATACTTTATCCACATCTGGCTGTATCAAGAACAGGTTTTGCAAGAAACGAGGAGATTATCCTTAACAGTCAGCAAAGAGAAGTAATGAGCTGCAAATATGCGGTTTTATAGAAGGGAAAAGAATAGAGCTAGTTGGCAAAAGCAGGTAGGAAAAGATGGTAGGACAGAAACTAACCCTTCAGGATGGATGGCCTCAGGAAAGTTCCCTTTCTTCTCCCCAAGGAGATACCACTACTTCAACATCTCCTTCCAACTACTAAATTTCCAGATGAGGACTATTAAACATCAGAAAACCATCTAATCTTTTTGGCCTATAAGTTTGTGTATCATGAAGTGCCTAGAATTTGAAATGGTCAGACATATCACGGGGACATCTCGCTGTATTGTTTAAACCCAAAATATACTTTAAAACTTAGTTATTCATCCTGCTGGGTCTGAGCTCCACTCTACCCACTGAAAGTATTTCAGAGCGAGTTGCTGCCATTACCTACCATTCAAGTCCTTCTGTGCCAGCCAAAACAGTTTTGCTGCCCACATGATGGCCCATGGAAGCCAATTCAGGACTCATTGCACGGGCTCTGTTCATGTGGCACAATGTGGTGCTGTGGTGAGCTGCTTGCACTGGCCTGACCAAATCAGCCTGAACTACACAAAACCTCCACCACTGGCCTCAGGAACAGATCTCTGTCACTTGTGCACAGACTTGAACTGGACTGAGCAAAATTCTGATCAGAAAACAGACAGAGGACACAAGAGTTATATCAGACATCTAGGTGGGAGGAGTACAAACAATTTTTGGGATATATGAGAAATTGTTAGCAATTTAAGAAAAATAGTAGTCCATCACCATATTAGCTACTACCCAGGCAATTTTTTTTTTGTACAGTATAGTGGATATTTCAAGCACAGACAGAAAGGGGATTTTTGAAAGAACCATCATTTTGAAAATATATGGCTCCTCTACCTCAAGGCTTGGCTAGCCCATGTGAAAATCCTCAGTTTTCAAATGTGTCACAAAAGAAATTAATAATTGTCCTAAAGAATATAGTCATATTGTACAAAACTACAGAAACTAATTCCTCTGGGAAATTTTTGAACAGATTTTTAAAACCAGCCTCTGAGATTTGTTAGCAAAGATATAATTATTCATGATCTTCCTGAAGGATAATTAAAAAAAAAAAAAATCTACAAAAAAGAGCAATTGCTCTTCATTACCTACAGTAGCTGTTTGGAACAAATTCAACAGAATCCTCTTGGTTTTATTTTTAATTGGTTCCATAGGATGTTCCCATAAGAGAAATATTTTTTAGCAAAATTCTACTGATATCTTTTCATCATGTTTGCATAAGTCTGATTATACATCATTGCTGAAAGCCTGCTGTATTTCTAGCCTTAAGTCTGGCCTAAAGCATTTTTTTCTTTTGACATATCTTACGTTAAGCCTCAGATTCAGAAAAAACCACAAGCAGCTCTCAGGCATGTTACACGTGGCAGTTGATAAGCTGCTTGTGGTTGAAGTAAGAGAGTATGTAACAAGCATCCTGTGATTTATAAGTGAAAGAATGAAACCATGAGAGAAACAAACTTACAGGCAGAGTCTCCTTATTGATTCAACAGTGCTCTCATCACTTTCATAGCTCACACTCGTATTTATTATCCATTCCTTGGAACTATTTATTTTGAGAGGGGAGATTGCATCTTGCAGACACCTCCACTTAAGCACCAAGATAACTGTTTCTCCTTCCTACTTATCTCTGGTCTGAAAACTAAAAAAAATTTCTTTTTTTCCCATTCTCTCATGACAACCAAACATTAAGATTGGTCAGCAGTTACCTGAAGAAACTGCAGCTAATTCACGTTGCTTAATTCACATGGCAGACACACTCACAGTTAGCAGATCCCTGAAGTTTAGTTTGGGTCCATTAAAGGACAGGACTTGGCTGAAAGGATTCTAAAGTTCTTGATCTAAATGAGATATTCAGGAAGCCCAGATGTCAGCTGTACTAGTTCCTTGTAAGTCCTGCTGTAGAGGCATACAGGAAAGAATAGGGCTAATGAAGCTACATTTTATAGGTCAATAGTACAGCTTATTGGTGAAGATCTTGACAAATCTGCAAATATTAACTTCCAAGGCACCCAATTCCTCGTGCTTTCTTTAGAGTTCTAAAGTCTTCATAAATCTGTTGATTAATACTCAGCTCTAAAAGGACTTCCTTGGAGTTAAGCCACATGATCTAAAGTGCCAGAACCAACAGCAAATTGCCATTCATTGTCTGCAGATAAAACAATCAGATGCTTAGTGCTAAAAATATGCACATGGACGTGTCAATATGCCTTAGCTGACAGGTGATGACTTTCTAAGCCGTGGTCATTAAATTGCCTGTTCAGACCCCAATGCTGAGATAAGTATTGGGTTCAGATTGTGAGAAGTAAGCAAACAAAACATCAAAAGCCAAGGACACCCCTTAACAGATGTGCTCATGGAGAGCTGGCAATCATTCTGGCCACAGGCTGGTCAATAATGGAAACAAAATACAGAACAATTGGAACCTGTTCGCAAACTGGTTTGATCAGGAAGAGTCTTTCAATTCAAATGATGCTACTTGATATGATGATGTCATCAGCAGAACAAGAAACTTAAGAAATACATACTAAAGCAAAAGTTAAAGGAGAGCTGGGCCAAGAGGAACCTCATGAGGTTCAACAAGAATAAGTGCAGAGTCCTTCAGCTGGGTAGGAGAAATAAAATGCACCAGTACAGGTCAGGAGGAGATCTGCTAGAGAGCAGCTCTGTGGAGAAGGACCTCGGAGTCCTGGTGGACAGCAAGTTCTCCATGGGACAGCAGTGTGCCCTTGTGGCCAGGAGGGCCAATGGTGTCCTGGGGTGCATTAAGAAAAGTGTATGCAGCAGAACAAGGGAGGTCCTGCTGCCCCTCTGCTCTGCCCTGGTGAGACCTCACCTGGAGTATTGTGTCCAGGTCTGGGCTCCCCAATTCAAGAGGGACAGAGATCTACTGGACAGAGTCCAGCAAAGGGCTACGAGGATGACTGGGGGGACTGGAACACCTGCCCTGTGAGGAGAGGCTGAGAGACCTGGGGCTTTTACTCTGGAGAAGAGAAGACTTAGGGGGGATCTAATTAATGTGTGTAAATATATGAGGGCTGGGTGTCAGGAAGAAAAGGGCAACCTCTTCTCACTTGTACCCTGCGATAGGACACGGGGCAATGGACACAAGCTGGAGCACAGGAAGTTCCACCTCAACATGAGGAAGAACTTCTTTCCTGTAAGGGTTCCAGAGCACTGGAACAGGCTCCCCAGGGAGGTTGTGGAGACTCCTTCCTTGGAAGCTTTTAAGACTCATCTGGATGGGTTCCTGTGTGACCTGCCCTAGACTAGATGGTCCTGCTCTGGCAGGGGGGGTAGGGCGGTTGGACTCGATGATCTCTGGAGGTTCCTTCAACCCCTAACATTCTGTGATTCTGTGGAAAGTTCCTCCTCAGTCATGGGAGGCTAGTAGGAGTTCAAGCATGTTTTACTTGAAGGGACACCAGTAAAGAGAGTACCATTCTAGCTGCCAGTACAAAAGGGCAGAGAAGCAGGACCAGTACTTCCAGAGTATATCTGAATGTGGTCACTTCCCACATAGAACACTAAAGCTGCACAGCTTATGTTTACTTGGCCCTACCAAAAAAAGATGCAGAGCAGGATACATGACTCTGCCCTTCACCACCTCCCACAAAAAAAAAAAAACTAACAAAAAAAAAAAAAAAAAAAAAAAAATCTATGTACTGTTTCTGAATACAGGAGGAAGAGTACAAGAAAAAAACTGCATGTAACTCCTGTTATTTTGTTTAATGCATGACTGAAAATACATAAAAAGAAAAAAGGAAGAGTTACTGTATCACAGCATCACATAGTATAAAGTTTCAATAGAACAGTGCAGAGGAGGATATGATCATCTTTATTCTGTATTTGAACTTGATTTTTCTAATCTCAAAGGCTCTACTAAAAGATTTTCTAATAGGAAAACTTTTGTTCTCTTGGGTAAGAATTTTCTATTGCAGTGATTTTTCTCTCAGTACCTCAAGGATAATTATCTTCCCTAGCCACTGATACAATGTCTTCTTTGAATCTTCCACTTCTTTGACCAAGGAGTTTAATTTAATAGAAAAAGTTTAATCTTCCCTTCCAGGGAGTTTCAATAATGTTTTAATTTCATTTGTCTAGGAGGTGATCAAGTCCAGCACTTCTATAGAATATCTATTTTCAGTAGCTGTCACGTGACAGCTGGAGATTCTACCCTAGGCTGTGCTGACTGCAACCAGGTAACAGAAACCTGTGTGCAGGAGAAAGCTGTGGCAAGCACAGTGCTGCTGTGCGGTCACGGAATAGGAGTGTCCTGTCTGAAGCAGATGTTGTAGCTCCTTCCTATTTTGCCTGGTCACTCCTGTGATGGCTGGAGCATCATGCTTCTTTTTCCTAATACCAGAGGAAAAGCTAGTGCCAGTGGTGATTCTGTGGGTGAGATTTCCAAACACATAGGAAAGCTCAGGGTTCAAAAAGAAATTGAACAAATCATACATGGGAAAACAGACATCAAGAGCCACTAAGTAGAAATATATTTTCTCCAGTTCCAGAATTCTCAGGTTTGCAAATTTCTGCAGGCTGGAAGAATGCTGTTATGAATGCACACATTTGCATTGTTTCTGTGTCCTCACCTAGGCCCATGGTGTTGGCCAATGTCTGAGGCAGAACTTGCTAAGAATTTAGCTCAGGAAGGAAAGAAGTCAGCTGGAATCATCACTCCAAGCTTCCTTTGCTTTCCTTTGTACCCTACTGGTTTCTGCTTTGCCCACAGGTTTCTGCTGCAGACTGAAGTCCACCCGGCACCCACAGTGGGTGCTGGATTTCTACAGATAAGTTTAATTTTAAAACGCTTCTTCACTACTGGAGTTAAACAAACATGAATGATTTTAGGAATTAAATTATTTTTATGTTCCAAAGAGTCTCAGTATATATCACCCAACTAAACACTACAGCTGAACTCATGAACTGGAATATCAAGGATGTTTGTGTTACTGTCATGGATTTTTATTTTCTCCTTTTCACTCTTTGTTTTTTCCTACTGTCTAAATTACATATGTTCTGTGCTTTGTTCAAATCATCCAAATTTTTCTTCCTCTTATAATGATGATGAAGACTTAATCACAGACCTAATGGAAAAGATTATGTGGTGACTTTCAATACTGCTTAAGCATATAGATTAGCACCTCATGAGATTTCCAATGGCATTTAGGAGCCTAATTCTGATATGGATCTATCTGTCCAAGCAGCTTTAGAAATTTGGCCCGTAAAAGCTTGTCCATTGATTTTAATGAACACAGACTGGTATGTTTAAAGGGACAGAGAAGAGAGAAAATTCATTATGTAGTAAGAACGTTAAAAAATATGACAATTATAGCCACATTTGAGTACCTGAACTGGCTGAAAAACTGTTTTCCTTTTGTACCCCCTCATTTCTCCTGAGCTCCACTCTTTATTTGCCTCACTCTGCCTAACTGGTTTTGAAAACTTCCAGCCTAAGGCAGTCTGGCAGTCTCTGCAGGAATTCCTTTTAAAAGGAGGCTTGATCATCTCTTGATGACATATAGTCTAAGCAGCACACCAGGTCAGGGTGGGCAAGGCAGCAGGGGCAAAGCCCATTAAAAACAACTAGTACCTGGTTAACCTTCTTGGGAAAAGAACAATTCATTTTACTACTGGTTGTTTTGCCTTTCTGCAGTGTCTGCTTTGTCAGACATCTTGTGCCCCAAACCATTCATTAATTAAGCTTATGGTTTCAACCAGCTCTCCAAGTAACCTGCTTAATTTCATCCTGGCTAGAGGAAAACTCCCCAGTAATTTTGTACCTCCTTGGCTTTGAGCTATTTAACTGTCTTAAAATCAGGAACTCTGGAATCCAATTGTGTAATAGGATAACGTTAGGATTATTGTTACTAGCAATATTAATGTATTCTGCACTGAGATGGGCCATTTATTTTATTTTAGAAATTAATTTAGGATTTAAGCTGCTTGTACTGAAAATGTTTTCCACTGCATGCCTTTGTTCTGGTCTGTAGGTATAATCAGGACTGTTCTGTAGTGCCATCACTACAACAAACTATTCCTGACAAACTATTTAACCACTGCAATCTCTAAAGTGGATGGAGTCAAACAGTCTTAATGCCATCTCCTTTGCTCCATTTCACCAAACAAGATAAAAACCAGCTTTAGCTGAGACATTGCTTATGACAAGTCCATGGTAAAGAAGGACAGAACTCTAAGCCCATAAGACTAAAAATGTTTAACAAAATCATGAAGCAAACCAGTTCAGGGGAATTAAGGTCACAGAAAGTTATCCCTTATGTGTAGGGCTATGTACTATTTTGTAGTAGAAGAGGTCACATACACATTTTAGATTACTTTAGCACATTAGTCCCTAAAGCTTAGTCACAATATGCTTACATGTTTTCTCATGTGGCTGCTTTAGATGACCAGTGACCTCTCAGGAAGATTTTAGCAAGGACTACCATCAGGGGTTAACTAATTGCTCCTGACATTTTGCATCATGCTGTCGACTTTCGTGCTTGAAGACAAACCTGTTTTCTACTAGAGAATGAGAAACCCCTGTACAATTAGTCCCACATAACTGGATTTTTAAAAGCTGTCAGAGCAAGTTAGTTCATTAGTGATTCCATCTCCAAGCATCATGTTCTTAATTTTTCTATACACTCGAGAACAAAAATTCAACAACATACAGAAATGACTGCATGAACACAATGAAGTTTAGCAAAAAGCTGTGCTGCAATGGATGCCCAAACATGATCCATCTTAAAAAACAGGAAATGCTGATATTGCTTGTCTCCAAGAGCAGAAGAGTATAAACCTCATGTAGAAGACCAGACTCTGTAGAGTATGCAGAGCAGATAAGAACATAAACAAAAAGTCCTCATCTACAGAGCATCAGTTTAACTTGAGCTTCCCTCTGCTTGGGGACTGGGAAAGAGATGTGCTCCAGCCACAGACACAAGCCTATCCCAATGCCATTAGAACTGCTAGCTGTGAGTCTCGTTACTCTGAATCCCAAGTAAGCATGAGGGATGCCTGTTAGTGAACTTACATGATCCCCTGAGCAAGGACCTGGCTCATATCCTTCTAACTTGTAGCACAGGCACAGCTAGAATATCCTCTCATGTCTCTGACTACAGCCATGCCTTGCCAGAGTACTGAAGACAGCCAGGTTAGGGTCCTTAACATCAGAGGTTTTGATTGTTGTGATCTGAAGAAAGAGGATGGGAACTTCTGTAGGTAAGAAAGTGTCAGCAGTGCAGCAGCTGTGAAGTGAAACGTAACAGATAAGGAGATGGGAAATGAGGCCAGGCTGAGATGATCAGAAATCAAAGGGAAATTCAGGAGTACTGCGTCCAACAGGGTAAGCTGCAGCCACCTGCAGCTGCTTTAACTGCACACATCTCCTCGGAAGAAGAAAGCTAATGCATCTTGCTGAAAGGGAACAGGGCTTCTGGAACAAGCTGCATGCTGTGGGCTCTCTGAACATTTCACCCTCTTTTTCACTGTGAGGGAACAGACAAGGAGAGGGGACCTTTACTGTAATGCTGTGGTCCGTGCATGTTCCATGACAGAAGGCCGAAGGAACAGCCAGCCAACAGAGATCTTCAAAGAATCAGAAAAAAAAAAATGGCAGAAATAGGTTTGGCTGGCTAAGCCAGCAGAAACAATACTTCATTTCCTTTTTTTTTTCTCCCAGAGATGAGCTTCTAAAAAGCAAAGACAATGTCTTATTGATTTCATATTTCCCCAGAGACACGGAGCTGAAATTGTCAGAGAGAAAAGCAAATAAAAGTGATGTCTGCATATGACAACTAGTGCTGAAAAAAGCAATAATCAGAAAATGAATGTTTCTTGTATATATTTGTTCAATTCCATTAGAACACAAGATGCTTGTTTGTTATAGAGTTACATTCTGCTCCATACAACAGGCGCATAAAGGTAGAATAATCCTGTTTGCATCAGACCAATACCAACAACAATGTCCTATAAAATTAGTTTCAAGCTTCTTACGAAAACAAGTCACTTTCTAATAAGTGTGGCATGGCATTAGTTATTTATTATCATTTTAATAAAAAATGGGTTTTGAAAATCAGGTGTATATTTGAAGAAAGAGAACAGGTTCATTTTTTGAATGCCATTTGCAAGAACAACTTCATGCAGCTCTTTATGGGACATGCATTTCAGTTACTATGCAGGTTTTTTACCTTTTACTGCTGTAATAACAGTGCTACTTTTAACTACAGCAGCAACTGGTATTTTCCAGTCAATTTGCTCTGACTTACTACATGTAGATTTGATCTGCTTTTCCTCTAAAGGAAAAAAGAGTTCCTCAGAATATATTAGAGTATTAGTGTGAACAAAATAGTAACAGAAAAAAATCTTTTGGTGAAGCTATAACATCCTTTATTTACAGAAATGAAAACCGTATCAGCCCAAGCAAATATCATTTTGCCTTCCAACAAGCCATAAAAATAGGAGGGGAAAAAAAAAAGATAATGAAACATGGAAGAAAAATGCCTTTGCCATGTTGTAGTGAAAAGTGACTCAGACATTTTTAAGGCATATTTGTATCATGTGTATTATTGTTACTCATTACATCAGATCAAGGGACATCTCAAAATGTTCACTGACACTGGAACCCTATTAAAGACAATCCCTGCCATAAAGACTAACCACAAAATCTAGGTTAAAAAAACCGCTGTGATTAACCCTGTTTTATATAACTGAAGCCCAAAGGGTTGTAGGATCAAACTTCAAGGAGTTCTGCACTCACAAAGCAGCTGCAAATTTAGGGGTCTTTTCTGTTGGAAGAAGATCCAGAGAGCAAGCTGCAGATGGATTTAACACGTGCCTGCTCACGCTGCACTCTCCTGTATGCGCCGTGGCAGCAGCGCCGGCGTAGCCACAGAAAGGTGGAAGGTATTGGCAGCCCCAGGCTGTGCAGAGCACAATCCAACACAAGTCAACAAATTCAACACAGTTGCTAACACATTACAATAATTCATGCCCTTACATCACTACTGATAGTGCTGCCTGTTTTGGTTAAGTTTCATTAACCAGTCCTTTCACTTTGCAGTCACATCCTCTGCAGACTCCAGGGTTTCAGAAGCCCACAGAAGCATCACATGAAGCTTCCTTTTTCAGATGCAAAGCCAGATACAACAAAATAAAGAAACTGTTGAACCACAGAGGAACAAACAGCTCCTCTCTACTTCTGAAGTAGATTTAGACTTATTTCATATATGATGGAACTCAGTAAAGTTTAAGGGATTTCTGAAAAAGCATTCTTGCTTTGTTATCGCCAATTCATAGGCTAGACCAACAGATAACTGATTTAATAACAGTGTATACAGTTTCACTAACACCTTTACATACAGTTCAGTAAGAAAAGGAAACAAAATTTACTTGTCAAGATCTATTTTAATATGCTCCTTCTGGCTTTAAGTCATTCAGGCAAAGAGCGTGCATGTAAGTTAACAGGAGGCAGACAGAAGATAGTTGGCACCATTTTCTTCACAGCCATAGAGAAAGCAGATGGAAACATTACCTCTGCAACTATATTTGAATTCTGGATTCTAGATGAGAAATTGTTGAGTCCGCTCGTGTACCAAAATTGCAGCTAACCCAAATGACTGTTAGCAGACATACCTCAGAAGCTCTCCCTTCATAGATTTCCCATTCATTCTTGCAGATGCTAAAAGATCTTGGTAATCTGGATTATTATTTAACTTTGTGTAGTGTATGTGGCTTCTCACAGCCTGAACCAGCAGCAAAACAAAGTAGTGCAGATACAAAATTTTTTATCTAAATAACAAACAAAATATCTATTATTCATGAATAAGCCAGCAGTGAAGGATAAATTCTGTATTGCACCAGTACTGAAACTGACTTTGAGGGGTTTGAGCCTGAGCATCTGTTTTGTGTTGTATTTTAATTGGAGCTACATAAAATCTGGCAGTTTTGATTCCCGAGGGCACGAGCGAGTATTTTGTTTATTTTAGATTCAGGCAGTTTCTGATACAACACAGGATTTGTTTCAAGATCTTTGAACAACAAAAAGTTAACACAGGATTATATTTTGAGGATATCTGCTAGTGTCCTCTGTAACTTATAATTGATAGTACTTGTCTGAGTTAATGAGATTGTTGTATATATGTTTTGATTATATAAGAGCCCACCATCCCAATACTTGCAGAAAAGGGAAAACAAAAACACAAACCCAAAACATCCTTCACATCTCTGAGGGTAGTCTTCTGCTACAGAGTGAATTAAGACTGAAAATAGTAAATGGCAACAGAGCCAAATTTTCAGGGTTTTTTTTTTAGGAAATGTTTGACTATGTGTCAAGATTAGAGGCTCCATGAAACCATTTTCATTTTACAGACTGAGAACCTGAGGGACAGAAGCTGACAACAGAACATCAGAGGTGTGATGAGAATACAGACTCTCGTCCCTCAAACAAGAACAATGTAGGGCCAGAGCACGTCTGGTACATCTCCTCACTTGTGCATTTCCACAGGAGCAAGCAGAGAAGCCACGTAGATGTGTGAGGCATGCACAAAGATCTGAATACAGCAACAGGGGTGGAAAAGAACTGACCCAACTTGACATTAGAATTCCTGAGACAAACAATGTTCTGAGTGTAACTGAGTTCTTTTCTAAGTCATTCACAGAGATACCTCTGAAAGTAGCTTGTGATCAGACCTTTTCATGCAAACAGCTTATTTCCTACATTCATTCAGGCAAGCATAGCACTCCTCAAAGTAGGCACTGCAGACCATCCCTGGCTTCAGATCTTCTAGTTAATTTAGAGATGCAAATAAAAAAGGTACCATGGAGGGTTATATGTGTGGGCTTGTGACTCCTTTGGAATCACCATGTGGATGGAGCAACAAATGAATTGTATTTCATCAGATATACAGCTTTTACTCATTTCTGTCTGAACAAAATTCCAACAGTAACAGCCTAAATAGAGAAGCAGCCTTAACATTTGTTTGGTGGATTTTAGGGTAATGTAAGCAAGATGTTATGAAGTACAGCTCCTTTTCTCTCATCTAGAATAGCTGGCTAAAGAACATGTTCCAACAGTAATTGGTTGTACAAAATGCAAGAACATTTTGAAATAAATTGTGCTGTATGACACTTTCTTTATGAAGTGAGAGACACATAATATTCTGGGTGCTATTTTTTAATTAAAGCCAAAGAGTAATCTTGATAGATTTTTTTCTTCCAGTAATGTACAAGTCACCTCCCTACAACAAAGTGCTATGAACTAATTACCTCTTAGACAACAAGCAGCTACAAACTGAATACAACATACACTTCTTCACAGTGAAACATGAATAGGATATGATTGATGGAAAGATCTTTTAAGACAAATTATGTCTAATCTCAGTAGAAAGAACCAGGTCTCATTCTTTCCTTTTTTTTTTTTTTTCCCCTTTTCTCTCCTGTTTTGAAATTAAGCCATTGAAAGTCTGCTATGTCAAGCAGGTGTTACTTAGAGGATCTTATACTACTTGTACTACGCACAGAATGAAGACTCTATAAGGAGGTTTATCACTATAATGCTCTGCTTATCTTATTAGGCATTACTCTTATGGTAGTCTTGTACAAAAAGGACAGGGACATCTGTTCTAGTTAGTTAGAATAAGCCACTATACAGAAATAAAAGACCCACTTACTTCAACCCACGTTTCTACAACATCTAGCATGGCTTGAACCACAAAATTTTCTCACCAGCATGGAGAAGAACACAGCATAAGCACATCAACACACAAATTCTCCCAAATGAAAGGCAGAACATTTTAAACAACTTTATGGATTAAAACCTGCTACATAACAACTTATTTAACAGTCAACTTTTTTTTCACTTCCAGTTCCTCATCCTATTTGGGTTGTAAATTGAAATGCATGTGGACACAAAGCAAAAATAGGTCAATGGCTTTGTGACATTTTTCTTCTGTATGGAGCTACTCCAGTGCTTCGAATGTGTGCACTTTACAGAATCAGGACAACAATGAGGTCTGTATAAAACTTTAGAAAGCAAATGTAATGGGAAGAGAATTTCTGAGAAGTAAAAAAAACTGCAAGGTAGATTTTCATTGGGATTTGTGTAGCTAGTAAGCTAAGTCTCAGATTTTTTCTAAACTTCCATTCCAGAATTTCCCCTCAGCTGAGAGGTATTCAGTACAGGAACTGCACACAACAGACTGATGGGCACAGTGAGAGCACTGCTTAATTTTTATTGGTTCCAAGTCAATACCTTATCCTTGAAGCCAAGGTCAAGATACCTACGATGCTTTGCATCCACTAAAACCTTTCTCTCTTCGACTTACAACCTAGAATATGACTCCAATGAATGATACCCCATGTAACATCAGAGGAGCTAAGCTGGGAAATCTGCCTTGTTTGATCACATGGCAAAGAAATACCCAAGAGGGATGCTGATGAGCCAACAGTACCGTCTGCTGGAACTGATAATGGAGACAGTGCTGTCAGACACTGATAAACAGTTGTTTAAATGAAAGGCAAAATCAGTCATTTTGTAAAAACTCTTTTATTCTTAAGAAAAGGGATCATCAATGGCCTTGATCTTTTTCTTTGAAAGGTTTTACTTTAATAGTTGGTGTGTTTAGGACCTGTACTTCTGCCTGCATTTTTATTTCCAGCAGCAGGAGACAGTAACTTCTTCCATGTGCACAACTTTCCAAGGACAGTGCTTCACATGCAGCTCTTGTGTGCTGGAAAAAAACATTTCATTTTCTTCTGCTACAATTCATAATTCATAACTGTGTCTTAGATTATTGGAGGACTTTACAAAAATAGAATTGAGGTAAGGTTTCAGTTTTATATCTTTCAAATACTTGTTTTGGGAATCATACATACCAGTGCTCATCTACTACTATTAGGATTTAAGCCAGCTGCTGCTATTTAGCAAGTTAGTAAGAATTATACTTCAGCCACACTTTAGTCAGTTGTACTAGTAGAAAGCCAGCCAGCCATCAACACAGAACTAATCAGTGATGCTGATGCCGTTGATCAAGAAGGTGGGAACACACCCAGTAGCCAAGATCTCCTTCTCTGGAGTTATTCAAAACCCACCTGGACACGATCCTAGGCAACCTCCTTTAGGTGACCCTGCTGGAGCAGGGGGGTTGGACAGGATGATCTCCAGAGGTCCCTTCCAACCCCTATCAGCCTGTGATTCTGTGACCTGTACACTACACTGTCACTAAGTTGCTCTAGGATGCAAAGAGTGACAGTTCATCCTGCTGGGCTGCAGTCTTACAGTTTCTATTTTCATCCAAATGGTAATGAATGGCATATTATTCCTGTTCCATGCCTGCATAGGAGCTTCCACAGTGGGAACACAAGTGGCTGAGGAGGTTTCAACACATCCTGGTGTAACTGTAATGGCCTAAGACATCCCCCTACTCAAATCAGTGCATTTCTCACTTTTTACCTTTAAAAGACAAATGTCCTCCAAGTGCACAACAATAAAGGTATTAAAAAGCACTTAGCCTTTTTTTCTGATTGGAAACTCTCATGCTCAGTGTACAGTCTAAGCTGGCAAAAAATAAGACATGCTTCAGTGCTTGTTTTCACTTTAGCTACAAGGAACACACACTAGGAACATATTCTTGTTATAACAAGATTTCTGCACTCTTCAGAACAACTTGAAAACTACAAACCTGTGAATGTCCCAAACTTATTCACAGTAAGTTTTTATTTTGCACATGCCTAGTGTATCATCCTGGGTGTCCCATCTATCCAGATGAAACGGGAGTGGCTTTCACTCCTGCAAGAAAAAGAGGTTTTTATGACAGAGGAGTATTTGAATCCTTCTTCTAATAGGTACCATGTTTAAATGCTATGAAAACAGATCGGGTATTAGAGTTTTCTACCACATTGATGACCTTTCACAAGTCTCTTGGGGCAGACCTCATACAGACAGTGCTCTGCTGTCAACTCTGTTAGACTCTGTTAGATCACCTTCTCTTCTAAGACAGTCTGCTTCTTTAAGTCTTTTTCACCAAATTCTTCAAGTAGAAGCCCTTCAAGGTAGAGCTCTCCCCAGTTTTGGCCGCATTCTTCAGGACCAGGTCACCCCCCAGACCCTTTGCAGTATTACTCACATAGACCTAACAAAGAGATATGTGGTCCTAACAGAGGAGTGTTTCCCAAGATTTCTTGTGCTTCAGAGTCAGCTAGGGCACCAATGATACATCAAGGACATGTTTGCCTTCACCAGAGAGCAGTTAGGACATTCCACTTGCAAGCTCCATGCCCACAAGGCTATTCCCCTTGCATCCCTGATGTGGATGTCACTATGATTACTTTCTACAAGCACTTTTCTATGACATCTCATAAACCTTCTAATTCCCTTGAAATGTGCATTTTTAAAATTATTTTATGTTTTAATCTTCCTATTGTTCTTTATATAGCTTCTACAACAGACTTGGATTTGAAATGGTAACTCTTTTTTTAATTATTTTTTATAAAGCATCACATTCAGCTTTATCTCAAAACACACTATGCAGAAAGAAAAGAACTATCTGCAGATTTCAGATGCTTCCAGCATTGAACAGCAGCTAAGGGAAGACATAAAAATGCCTGAGTACTTTACTACATCTAACTGTCACCATTCAGCACATGAATTTTTTCACCTTCCTCTCATCTGCCCTGCTGATAGAAGCCAACAAAAGGTGACAATTCTTGCAACTATAGCTGTAGCTTTTTATGGTTTTTTTATGTCCAACCTCCTCTGAATTTGCTGCCCTGGGGATTGTAGAACTCTACATGGCCCTCTGACTAGCAAAGCAGAAAATAGAAACTATGTGTAAACCCAGTTATAAAAAGCTTATCTCATTTTATGCTGAAAGGTTATCTTTTGACCATTGTGCTAGAAAAAAGCATTTGGAACAGTTTTCATCCAGGCATTTGAATTATAAAAGGATGGCAAGAAGAACAGAGGAAAACATAGAGGAGTACAGAGGAAAAAGATCACTACTGATGTGAGCAAACCACTAGACCTTGGGCATAATACTTTCTGATATCAAGTAGTTGTGTTTTACTTATAAATTAGGAAAATAAAAATGTTGTAAAGTTTAACATAAACACCATGGTGTATATGGAATAACTGCAGTAACGTTGCAGACACGTTTTCCTGTAAAAGTCTCCTTAAAATCTGGACACTAACTAAAGAAGATGGGGACTGCAGTGGAATCTAACATATGATGTGCCTGTGTGGCTGCAGCACTGGAAAAAAACTTGTATTTGCCTAATTAAAAAAAGCCTGCACAGATTTTGGGCAATTTTGGGTACAGATGGCAACTTATATGTGTATGGCGACTGGAGCATGATTTTTCTCTTCTGCATATTTATGTTAACTGCAGCTACAAATTACCCACAACTGCAGAGGCATATTTGCATTTTTAACTGTTTGTACACAATATGGAAAATCTGGACCCATAAAAATCTCTCCTTTATAGGAGTAATGGAAAGAGGATTTCCTTTACCTCATTAACATTTCAAGTACACAGTGTTGTAGCTTAGAGAGTGAAAACATTGATAAATGCCAGAATCAGTAATGACACGTCACTTCCAAAGAAAACTGGCCAGAGATAATTCTATTTAATTGCTCTTTTATTTTTTTCATTCCATTTTCATTTCCAACTCAATTTAAAAATTTAACGTGGGCAGTATTTAATTTTGCTGAGAAGAAAAAAAAAAAAAAAAGGAAAACAGGGAGAAAGACTAAAAAAATTCTCCAGTGTTTCATTTCTTAATTCCTCCATATGAAATAGATGAAATAGAGGGGGGAAAAAAAAAAAAAAAATGATATACTGCAGTCACTGAAAAAAATACTTGATTCTTACAGGCTAAGTGCTCAGTACCCCTGGGAGATCTGACCTTTACTGGGTGCATAAGCAGGACAACTGGAATTAACAGATTTGAAAAATTGGGCTTGTGAGTGATCTTCAGAAAATTCCTCTTTTCCTCTGATATCAAGGGATGCATGATATCTGATGCAGAAAAAGAAAATCCCCAAATCCTCCGTGTTACGAAATACAAAATAGACCAGAGTTTATTACAAACACAGGGAAACTTCTGATAGACAGTTAAGAAATGGATAAATATTGCAACAGTGATTAATAATTAATTCAATGCCAAACAAGACTATTGTTTTTCTACATTATGAACAACACACAGATTTGTAGAAATTTTAATAATTTGATAACACTGGGGCCCTGGGAACTTGTTTAAATTAAATTGCATTTGTAAACAAGGAAAGAATCAAAGGACTGCTTTAGAAGGAGAAGCTTTTAAATGTGTTTCTGCTTGACCATACGCCCAGTAATGGAGAAACGCTGGCAAAAGTGAACTAGAGAATATGTACAAGAAAAGAATATAAATCTCCAGTTCCAAGTTTTGAGGAATTTTATGGGTCATCAACAAAGAGTCATCATTCACATCCATATCCCCAAGAGCACTTACAGATGAGTGATGAGTCTGAGCTTTGTTACTCTTCAATAACATTTATGCAGGAAATAGAGTAATCTATAATTTTTAAGGCTCACATCACAAAGAGAAAGAAAATATCTAATACTTTGCCTCTGACACAGAATAAGGTAGAGAGAAGCCAGTAAAAATGTATTTAGGGAAGAAAAAAAAAAAGGGCTTCTAATAAACATAGAGCTAGATAAATAAAAATAGTAAAGGCTCCAATCTGGTTGCTTAGCACTGCTCAAGGTACTTTTCCTGTTCTGGAGCAGAAGGTAGAATTGAATGTGATTCTAGGGCTGATATCTCCTACTCTGACACAACACTGGGGGCATATTCACATGGTCTCCTTTTTGGAAAACTGGCTGGTAAGTCAGGAGTGTGGGCACAATCAGTTTTGGGGGGAAAAAAAGAGCCCAAATTGACTGAGAGGTCATTTTCCCCAAAACTTGTAACACTGAGAAAGGCAATCATCAGCCATGTTAAAGTGTAACAGAGACACTTGTGAAACAAGGTAGAAGTCAGCTTGAAAGAACTGTAAAAGAAACAGGGAAATATTTAATGGTGGGGAGAGAGAGAGAAGGAAAGAGAGCAGCATCAGAACTTGGTCTTGTGATTTGAGCAGCCTTCCTCCCTGATCAGCTCTGGTCAGATGTAGTGCAGCTTCAAATCAGATTACTCTTCCTCTCGCTCTGTGTGGATCCCCAAAACTGTACGCTTGCAGATAAGCACTGGCAAAAACACCAGCTTCCCAGCTCTGCTCCCATAGCAGCCTTGTGAGGAAATCTTGATACCAGCCCTATGTGAGGAGCTGACTGCGCTTTGCTGGGCCATATGTGATGCTGTAAAGGTCACCACAGAGGGGGCCTGTGAGGCTGGGCTGCCCAGGGATGCAAGTCCTTGGTGAAAATGGGTTTGCATCTCTCTAGAAATACTGCAACCAACCAGCCTGATTTTCAGAAAGTGAAACAAATTACTCTTCACGTGTAATTTGCCTTACTGACCAAGGGCAATTTGGTGATTCTTGAGCACAGCACAGATTTGTATGTTATTTAGAACAGGCTTTCTATAAACTCAAACTGTCAGATTATTCTCAATTCACATTCACTGAGCAGTAGGCTGAGGACTATAACATCACAAAAAAAAAACCCCAAACCTTTCTCCTCTCATATTTTTTTTTTATAAAACAAGTTTTTGAAACCATTGTAAGACTACCATTATGGCAATGATATTCTGTAGTATACTAGGAAAAAAAAAATCCCTTTTTGACTCTTCATTATTACTAGCATCACTGTATTCATTTATTCTTCCCATCCACTCTCTTGAAGGTTGATAATTTGCCTTCAGTAAATCATCCCAATTCACAAGGCTGGCAATTTCATCCTGATTGCTACCTGGGATCCAGTTCATGATTACAAAACTATTCTCTTCTAATCTCTCGCTCTGAAATGTGCCAACTAAATTACCTCATTGGTTAAAAACTAAGGGCTAACTGGCCTTTGGCATTATCTTACCTAATAAATAAATTAACTGTATCTGCTTCCAGGTTCAGATAATTCTGTGTTAGAGGAGACTGATGCCACAACAAGATTTGCTATCTCAATATTATTAAAAACCATCCCCATAAAATTTAGCATAGCGTTTTTTTCTGTGGAACAATGATATTTGTTCACAGACAATGGAGGTCTTTAAGAAATGCAGTTATCCTGCTTTCAAAGAATAATAAAAGCTTGCTTCATACAGAATTATAATTCTGATGTTTGTTCAATGTGTCAGCAGTATTTTCTAAAGGAATAGAGATCACTTCTCTTCCTACAACAGCAGCATTTTCATTTCACTGACATCTGGAGTACTTCATCGAGTCAGGTTTTTGACCTTGTTACAAACATCTCTGCTGAGCATTTGAATGAGCTGAACTGATCGAACTGATTGTAAGAGAACAACAAAGATGAAGTTTTACTCTTCTAAGGGACAGACATATTTTAGTGAATAAACACTGAAAAGAAAAAGAGAGAAAGAACAATAATGTTCTAAGAACTACAAAGACTGTAACAACTGAAAAACTAATCAAGGACAGTAACAAGACACTCTGCTAGATGAACAAAAAAGCATCCACTATTCCAGCCAAAACTGCTGAATAAAGCCTGAGAAGTTATCTTGATTGCATCATAGACTGAGTTTACATTGCGAGTAACAGCTGCATTTAAGAACTCTCATGGTTCAGAAAACATTTGGGTAAAAATTAAAATAACAGGCTGATTTGTCAGTTGGAGTAAGTTGGTATGGCCTCACTGACAAAAATAGACAAAATCTAAGACACTGAGTGAGAGATTTCATGCAAGTAATGGAAAAAGTATGAAGTGTGCTGTTTTACAAAAGCATCCCAAGATCAGCAGAAGCAAGGAACGACTGTTTCCATTTTTTCTTACAGATTTCCCTTACTGTATCTCCTGCCTAGGGAACCTGTAGTCTTCATCAGACACGTTGGACTTGTTACTTTGGTCCAATACTGGTGACTGAAGTCATCAGGTATAAAGAGAGGAGGAAAGGGTGATACAGAGCACAGCAGCAACAAATGGGAGGGCTGGAGATAGGTGCTGCACTATTCCATTGTAGATGCTTGTTGTACATGCCTGCATTAAGGAGACAAGTGTTGAAATCTGTCAAGAGGCAGCAGATGTACTGCTTGCACTAGAAACTTCTGCTCTCTGTCTTCTCTTAATTATCTTTTCCATGGCCTGATAGGCGTTTCCTAAAAGACCTTTGACTCTCTGCTTGCTACACAGGTACTCAACAGAAGCCATAGGAGGCAACTAGCCCAAGAGTAAGGTCAGCCAAGCTCATCTTTATGGACGTTGCTGCATAGTATGCACTGGTTCACTAGAGTCTCTCACAGTTTACAAGTTGTACTGGAATCCCTTCAGAACCTGGGAAGGGCATTCAAACACATACGTAGGCTGTAGGCATCTGAGACTCTAGGAGAAATGCTCATAGCAACCCTTGAAGCTTTGCAAGCAGCACAACACAACATTTTATAGACATTTTCAGAGTTAGAAATATTTTTTAAAATGAAATCTGGAGCTAATAGTTCACCAGATAATTTCGGATATTTTTTTATTTTTTTTTTTTTTTACAATGAAGAGAAAACAAAATAAATTTGCCACAGAAATTCAACCTATGTTTGAGTAATATCAGTAAAATGGGATACAAAGTAAAGAGATAGAATGTCAGCTCAGGTGATGTCAAGTATCAATTCTCAAAACAAAAGCATAACTAGAATGGAAATAAAACTCAGAACCAGAAGACAAAGTGAAACGAGGAAGTTTTCCCAGCTCCTTAACCAAAAAATTGCAGCAGACCTACTGTGAGGCCAAGTATGAAGTTATACACGTATAAGCAAGAAGGGAATATTCTAATCTGAATGAGTTCAGTGAAATGAAATTTGGGAGACAGAGTAGGGAGCTTTAAATACTTCCACTGGTAACAGTTACTTGCTTTTCTGAGGTGCAAAGGACGTGTGTCTCTCCTGGGTTGTGCAAGCATTTTTATTTCACGTGCCAGCAGACAGGGATGCATGAGAACTATGCAGCTTCTGCTACTTAAAATTGAATTACACACTAGAATGTCTTGGTGATGGAAGAACAGCGGTAGGGAAACAGGGCAAGGAGACACAAAGAAGATTCAAATCCTCTGGTGTCACTCTGTTCAACAGCATATGTCCTTCTGCCTCTTTTCTAAAGGGGGGAACACAAGGTGTCTTCTCAGGAATTCAGTCTGAGGCATCATGAAAGGGGACTACACTTTGTAGTACAGAAGGTTAATATGAACCTGTCTAAAAATGAAATGTGGCAGGTGTAATCAGTCAGCATCCAGACACAGCTATGCAGCAAGTGGGAGAGAATTCTCTCCAGCAGCCCACGCGCACCCAGCACGCTGTGCACGGTGAATACAAAAATCAGTGCAGCTGAAGAGCAAATGTTTGTCCCTTCTCATGCCACCATGTGGCAGAGCACAGCTGCATGCAACACTATGCAGCTCAACGTGCATTGATCCACCAGTGCTCTTAATTGAATTACTGAATTCACTGACGTGCTGAAGTGCCATTCCCAGAGCTGTAACGGTCTCTCTTCCTTACAGTCTACGATGACTTTGACTTAGGGGTTTCAAAATGAGAGGCTGTTCTTTAGGAATGTGAGCTGTGTACAGAGGAGACAAAGAGAGAGTCCTCTCGCCTGTGTTTAGGAATTGTGGCTATGAATGTACATTCAATGATACGATGACACTTCTGTCTCCAAACAGGACTGACCCTACCTGCAATCCTATCACTGAGGATCCCAATACACCTGCAACGATTTCAGCCTGTGGGTGGACTGGAGGTGAAAGACCCTGCATCTGCAACATAAAGAACCAACTTTAAACCTTCCCACTCACAAGTCTGTCAGGTTTCTTGGAAGCCATTGGCAGAAATCAGTGTTAACTTAATATTTTTACTGTTTTAAAAGAGAGTAACACAATGTTTTCAGTCCTCAACTCTAACTGAAAGTATATTTTTATTTGAGGTGACTTGTGGATTTCCTTTGCAGTATATTAGATCCCCGGCCCAAAACAGGGACTGGTTGGAGATCACAGTACCCTCACAGCCATTCCCTAAGGAAAACAGGACATAATCAGGAGTTGATGGCTGCATGTAGCAGGACCAGCCCAAAAATATAGTTCAGAAAGAGTTAGGTCTTTTAATCCTAGCTGAGACCACCAACTGTTTGTCCCAAGATGAGGGACCAGACACAGTGTAAATTATCATGTAACATCCATGCCTCCAGTGCAGGACCCATGACTTGTTTTTGAGTAGGATGCTTTGTAAAACATTTTTGAAAACTAGGTTTGCCTATTTTGCCTCTCTTTGCATAGATTTTAGCAATCATTCTTCTTTCTAATCTTTCTAATCTATCACCTTCACCTGAGAGTTGACTGCTCTGGAGGGATGAATTCTGAAATCACCATAGTTTCTTTCTACACTGTATTAGACAAACATTTTAATGCAGCTGGACACTTTCTTCCCCCTTGCCTTCTTATTTAAGCACTTTCTTCAGTTTTTGATGACATCACAAATTTTCAAAAGGGAAAACTTAAAATGCCATCACAGACGATGGCCTTGGGCTTTATTTCAATCCATTCCATCAGGTTAAAACCAAAACAACATCAGGAGAGAGAAAAACACCCTTTCCTAAAGATCAGTGTTCCTCACTCTGGCCTCCTCACAGGTTTCCCTCACCACCTTCTGAAGCATTTGCTGTCGGTCACTGCTGGCAAGGGCACGCTGCAGGAGACAAATGACTGCTTTGATGCAGCATGGCAGTTCCTGTGCTCCCAAGTGATATAGCCAAGAAAGGAGCAGGAGCTCTTGCACTCACAAATAAGATTTTACTCAAATAAAAACTTAATTTTAATCTTAGTGCTAAAAACCCACCTCTTCCTCTCAACCTGCCCCCCCAAGTTACACATTTAGGAAGATGCAATCGTTGTTTTCATATCACAAAGCTCTAGTCGCACTAGATGATTTTAAATGGAGTTGTGTGCCTCTCCTTAAATTAACCAATATTGCTGTTTGAGGAGGGGGATGAACATACAAGTAAGCTCAGTCTCACGTCAGGCTCAGTGCAGGGTAAAAATGTCCTGTTTCTGTGCAGCTGCCTGCAGCTACACTGCTCAGTCCTGCTGCTGCCGCGCTGTAGCTCACAAATCACTCCCTTGTGTCTGCCTCTGCCCAACCCCTCCCCTGCGCATTGCCCCAGGCTCAGCTTTGCTCACGCATGGTGGTGCTGCATCCAGCTCTAGAAATGTATCCCTGCTTCACACGAGGAGAAAAGAGAATAGTGGGGGCTAAGCCAGGAGAAAAGAGCACAGGAGAAGGCTGAGCAGCAGCTGAGCTCTAGATACACGATAGCTTAGCCTGAAAATCAAGGGACAACGATACCCCACTGTACAATGCTGCTGTCACCCATAACCAGCATTTATTTCTCTGCCTGATAACTGCTCTAAGAGGATAATTTTATCCCTGTGTTCACTGCAATTACTCCAAAGCATCCCTGACATAGGAAGGTGTCTGGTTGATAGAACACTGTGACTGGGACCTGGCTTTAACTGTCTAAAACGATATAGAGCTTACTAAAACAACAAAAAAGTCCTGCAAATATGTTGTCTGAAATTGTTCATCCTAATAGCTAGTACTGATATTTAACAGGTGATGATTTTTGCAGTTATTTTGCTTTTCTGCACTCCAGGAGGGAAATCAATTAGAGATTTTATTTCTCTTTGTAAAGAATAAAAATTTAAAGAATAAGTAATCTCTGTTTTAGTCAATACTACCATTTTGAAAGAGATTTGTAGCATAGATAAAACATTGCAATCAGACCCAGAAGCCAAAGACATAAAGAATAAAACCACAACAACTGTTTTTTTTCAGGACGCTGGGTAACTCATGTATCCTCTCAACATATAAGTCGTCGAAGTTATGAGGACTTTTCATTTATTTTAACTGAGTAATAAACATTCCTCCCCTTCGCTTCTTGCTTAGATTATGAACTCCTCATGAGAACTGGCCCAGGTTGCACATTCATACAGTGTTTAGTCTACGTGGGCATTTTCCTTTCATGATTTTGGGGGCAGTGACCATGTACAGCAGGGCAACTGTAAAGAGACTCAGTACTCCTGCATCTAACTTCCATTAAATTGAACTTTTGCAACTAATTTCTTGTGGCTCATTTTGAGTACAGTAGCTGACAGTGTAGTGCAGAAAGGGTAAGTATTGGCTTTGACAATGAAGGAGGGAATAGTCAGGCAGTTGGACTAGATGATCATGTAGATAGTTTATCAGCTGTGGCAATTTTTTTCTAGGTTCTCCTCTGCTCTCACTAAAAATTCTCTTTATCTTGTCCCTATAATGCTTCTAAAAGCCCCTAGATCTCTACCATCTCAACTTCCATGACATCTGGACATATAAACCAAAGAGTCATAGAACTGTTTTGGTTGGAAAAGACTTCTAAGGTCATCAAGTCCAACCGTTAAGCTAACACTGCCAAGCCCACCATTAAACCAAGTCTCTAGGGACACAGTGCACCTCCCAACTCAAATGCTTGTGAGCTGTTTGTCCTCCTTCAAATGCAATACAGGAGGTGTGAGGGAAACGTTCCAATGGCACAGCTTGCCAGAGAAAATGAATCCAGTAGTGTGAGAACCTCTGGACTGAGAAACAGTCAAACTGATGGTAAAAGTGCAATGATGCGTTAGCATAGCAGTGACACAAAACAATCTCTAGAAATCAAACAAATCCAGGTCTAAGCTGGGAGCTACAGGGAACTTCCCTGTCTTCCCACCAGGAGATGACATGCTAGTCTCGAGCCAGCATGATTTCATCTGCTATATGCTAGACAAGAAGAAAATAAAGGACAGTAAAAAAAACCCACCACCACTACAAACTACACAAGAAGTCCCAGTAACAATTTCCACTGCATCTTAGCCAGGTCATCTGTGGTGCCTTAAGGGTATAAAATAACTAGGCAGATACCCCTTTAAACAGCTGCTACCTACATCTGCTACCCTTTGACAAATTGCTTGAAGTGGACACAAAGCTGTAGAGTACTTTAGCCACACCTGAACACAGATACTGTAGGAATACAGAGAAAATGAAGTTTTGCACATTTAACTTTCATTTTTGCTCTAGTGAGCTGTGACACTTACTGTTTCCAATCCATCTTTCCTTACACCCAGGAATTTATTCACTCTATAGATATACACACACACATGTATTCACAGTCATTATCTTTAAAAACTAAATAGGTGTCCTTGGAATAGAGAGCTTTCATCTTTGTTTCACTCAACCAGCACTTCAGATAAGCAACTTCAGATATCTTTTAATTTTCTTTAGGCAAAGATTATTCCTTTGCAAAGTTTTTCTTTAGACAACAAAGCTGTGGGGAAGCAGGCAAAGAACTGTGTGTGACTTTTTTTTTTTAGTATTATTTTGAAAAGCCTCAGAGGCATTGCTGGGAAGGAAGAAAATAGCAAACAACAACAATAGTAAATTCTAATGTCATTAAGGACATCTGCAATGACATCACCAATGTTAAGGAACTGCTTCAGAAATGTGTTTTTAAAGTCTTATTATTTAGGAATGCCACTGATAAATTCTCATAACTAAATGGTACTGCAGATACAGCACTTTCCAACTAGTCTGTCCACAAACTTTGCACCAATTGAAATTTGGTTTTGATACAACAGATTTAATTAGGCAGACAAACTATTGTGTACCCATGAATAAATCTTTGTAACAGTGACTTTACATTGATCTCTTTTTACACAGGCAAGAAATCAAGTTATGCTACATTGGTATAAATCAAATTATAGTGGAAGTCTTGGAGAATTCATCAATGGGTATGACTGATTTTTTTAAAAGTACATCTCTGAGGTGCAAGTTTGTGCATCTTAGTTCAAACTGGGCATCAAAGAACATGTTAGAAATCATTCTGATCTCTCTCTTTGCATTTTGCCCTCCACACTCTTCTCCTCAAAAAAATTATGGAATTACTGGAACTCCCACATGAAGAATAGTATGACATTAGTGCTGAACTCAAACATGCTACATTTTCCATTCTAGGGTATGTGGTTGATTCTGACTGTATACATTTTTTGGTGTTTAATGGGTTTTTGTGTTTCTTCTGCAAAACTTATATTTAAATCTTGCAGCCCTTCACCTTGCAAGTAAAAAAATCCCAGATTACCAGACTATTGTGCCCTTCAACTCACAAAACTCTGTAGATGTACATTATTGCTAATAAAATCCTTATTAGTGTGCTGCTGCTACAGGAAACAAGTAAGGCCACGGGGTAGCATAAAAGAGCAGAAGGGTTAGAAATACACAGCAAGAGCTAAAGGGACACAGTATAATAGTAAAGAATAAAAGGTGCATCTCTGTGTGATCTATCAGTTCCTCCTGCTGTCACCACAGGCTGACCTCTGTGTTTTCTTTTCATTGTGAATATGCCCCAGCTAGGTCAATGTTATCCTTCCTTCTGTCTGCAGGTCTCCCACTGGAAGATTAGCTACCAAAGACGACTCAAAGCAGTAAGAATATTTTCTAAAACAACAGAGACAAAACATGGGTTAGGAAGCAAACAACATAGTTTTCACCTCAAGGCTTGCCTGCAGCTAAATATAGATTACAGAGTGTTAAAAGATGGTACCAACTTTCTTCATTCTTTTCACTGGTACAAATTTTTGTTACTATTATATAGTTCTAAGGTAAGGAGAAAAAAAAAAAAAAAACACAACCAAAAAAACACACAAAAACAACCCCCACAACAACCCAAACAGTTCTCATTACTGTGCTGTGCAAGTATTACAGGGAATTTGTGCTGCTGAGAGAAGAAAGGTGTGGGGGGCCAGGCAGTCACAGCCTGCACAATGTACACCTACAAGAGTCAACACTTCCACTTTATCTTATTCTTGCTACTCTTCATAGCAAAAAAAAAATTAAAAGGTTTCTCTGCTCAAACCTTAAACATTTTTTGTTTCTTTATCTATGAATTCCACAGAGTCTTCAAGCAACACCTCGGACCCCATGTTCCAACAGTAGCTGATGTGTTTGCCTTTACCGTCTCCTGGCTATGCTGAGACGGAAGGACTTGAATGTTCCTCCTAAGACTGGAAAAGAGCACTTGGCAAGTCCGTGGGTTTTAACAGAGCAAGTCTTTGCAACCAACTATTTCTACTCATCAGGCGCATGCTGGCATTGTTCAGCATAAAAACAGTATCTTCTCTGTGCCAAAACAGAATTAACTGGTATGCTGTGATCTCACCCATGGCGAGGGATTTATGGTACCAGGTATCGTGCAAAAACAAAATAAATTACAGGACTGGAAAACTTACAAAGCAAAGAGACAAGATGAGCTAAGAGGTGAGGGAAGAGAAAGAACGTGTTGGATGAGGTTCAGGCATCTGCTATAGAATATTGAAACTCAATTGCCAATGCCTTAACTGGATTCCAAATTTTGCTGTCTTGGGCATTACCAAAATTGTTCCTTCTCCAACTTTTTCTATTCCTTATCCATTCCCCTGAAGGGAATGATGATTTTTTTAGCTATTAGCACAAGACAGTTTGCTAAGAAATTCAGTCTTTTACACTTATCTCAACATAGGCTTATTTAAAACAACAACAAAAAAATATTCTTCAGGTTAGGACATTTAGCACATTTCACATTCAGCAGCAAAAATCTGACAAACTGTATACAATCATCCCTGCTTGAGCTTGGGAAAGGGATCTGAGAGTTGAATTTTTGACTCCTCCTGAATTTTTTTCCACAGGGATGGAACATGATTCCTATAAAAAGCTAAGAGTTTCCATGGGCAACAGGTTGGAGGACTTGGCCAGCCGATGAACAGCTAGACACTGTAGTGTCCCAAGGTTATAGATACACTGTTTGTTACACATGAAACATTTACAAATGGATGTACAGGAACTAATTTAATTAGAGGATTTAGGGTTTTGAATGACAAGTTAATTTTCTAATGAAAAAAAATAATGCAAGAGATGAGTAGTGATAAACAGGCATTTTAAGGAACAGTCCACATTATAGGATAGGAGGAAATAACCTAGAGAAAAATCATTTAATGATGTGTATCAACAGCATTTTTCTCTTGACAAATGTTAGTTGACTACTCAGAAAAAGCTCTTCCTAATTATTTCCCAATTTCAAAGAACTTACTTCAGAGTAAATTCACCAGGTCATGTTTTTGGCTTTGTTTTTTGTTACTACTAACTTTAATATGCCTATATTATCTCTTTGTTAGAGAATTTCTTACCATTTCTGTGCCACTCTCCCTTAGAAAAGCAAATGTATAAAATGCCTGTTTGATTTTTATTTCGTTTGATTTTAGCAACTTTACTGCCAAAAAAAAAAAAAATATTGTCTGCCTGCAAGGATTTGAGTTGAAGGGCCAGGGTAGGGTACCGACTGCTGGATTCAAATAGGTGTTTCATCAGCCACATAAGAGACAGTGGTATGGAAGTAAGCAAATGTGGAGAGCTTTTTGAACTATTATTATGCTCTTACTTCCCTAACTCACACCAGAACATAGTTACTTCCTGCACTGTATGCTCCACTAACTTTGTTGCTGTAGAGATGAGTAATAAGGTAGAGAAGGAAATGTTTAGTTTGCTGTCACCTTCTAGATTACCCTACATTATGAGGTCTAACGACTCCAGGGGTATGTCATAGATATGGACAAGGGCAGGATAATGTGAGCATTTCACATTTTGGGTTTAAAATTAACCAGATTTAAACTAACCTTTATTTCACGACGTATAATATGTAAGGTAAAAAAGAGCGTCTCACATAATCTTCATTCAGGATACTTTTGAAGCTTTATACTTCTCCTACAAACATGCTGTTTTTTTTTCTGTACAAAACAATGGCTACAGACAGCAATTGCAATAAAAATATCATCTTCTGTAAGAAGTTACACCAAATTACTACCCGAAATACCAGCAGCTGCAATCTTCACAGTCACTGAAGTCCAGAAATACTTTATATCTTGATATGTATGTCTGAATTATTTGGTATTTATTAGTTTTGTCACACTAGACTTTGAAGTCACTTAACTTTGAAAACTAGAACCTTCTATGTCATCTTTTTTTCTCCCTCACTCCATAATGTAATTTTAAACCTTAGGAACAAAGTAGACTGATAAAAAATATTTCTGTTATACAGATATGTATGTTTGTACATATAAGTGTGCAGGAAAATGCACAAATAATTCATTTTAGGGCTATAAATAGTATCTCACTGTTTTGGTGGTGGGTTTTTTTGTTTGGTTGGGGTTTTTTTTTTTGCTGTTTTTTGGTTTTTTTTGTTTTTTTTTTTTTTTTTAAGTAATTTACAAGCTTCCCATCTTAATAGTTGCAATGAAAAGGAGCATGGTACAGTATTTAATTTTCTTTAACTCTAATTTCCTACAAATCTTTCAGGTCACTCTTTGGTCAGCTGAATGAGGTAGCAAAAGGCTGACATATGGTTTCTTCCTCCCAGTCTTTTGAGATGTTTCGTTGCCAAGTTCCTATATCTGAACAGAATGATTCTAATTTTGCTCTCCTTAGATGCCTAGCATTCACTGGGGCATATGGATTGGGTATTCACTGCAAACCACAGTGTGGGCTTTTAGACAGATATTGAGGATAAAAGAGTAAATGTGGAAATTACCAGTTTTTCTGCCAGAACAAGAGAGAGGTGTGTATAACTTGGTATGTCTGATGATGGCCACTGACAGGAAAAGATATTTTTCATTTATTTTACTGAGTAATGTCATGTTGGCATGCCAGTGTCTTGCTCAGACTCGCTGCTCTGTGCTAGAAGTGATTTGAGACTGTGTAAAAAAGAGAGATGAGGAAAGTGCTGGGACGTGATCTGGTTCAGTAAGAGGCAGCTCTACCCTCTGGTGGTTGGGTGGCAGCTGTTCAAGCCTGGAGGTAAAACTAATTAAAGTTTTGTGACAAGATGAGAAGTTCAGTTTATGGTTATTGATGCTCTTAAGGATAAAGGTACATTTAACAGAACACACAAACCAAGAATTCGTTAGAAGAAAGTGTGTTCATGAAGAAGGTGGTGATAAAGCTAATACTGTAGTCACCAGCAGACCTGACAGCAGCACTGCCAGCAGAGCAGTTATACTTCTGTTCGTGCCAAAGGGAAAATACAGTTGCTGTGTAGACCTTAAACTTTACTGTAAAAATTTTACTTATGGGGTTGTTTCTTTGCAAGAGATTTCAAGCCAGACTTCGTATAATACTGAGGCACAAGGGCTTCATCACACTGAGCACCACCACTCCTCCCCATCCCAAATATGCACATTGTGAACATACAGTTCCCCACATTTTACCAGACTGATACATCACAACCAGTATGCAAGGACAGGAGTTAAATATCCTGAAATTAGTAAGAACTCTGAGATCCTGTCTCTATCTTCACACAAAAAGCCATTTTTTGGTTTGGCACACATTATGACTTGGAATTATCACTAGATACTTAGGCCTCACTCTTTCACTAAAATTTCTAGAACAGGCTTCAGACTGTACAGACAACTTAGAGTCTATTGACTCTCTAAATGCAGTCAAGATGAAGAATCCAGTTTAGATATTGTGGAAGCTGGGTCTGTACTTGTGTTTTATAAACTGTTATGAAACACACTGCAGTTCACCTATCCCTTTATATCATATACAGGAGTCAAGGAATCAGAAGTGTCAGAAATATGAAGTTGTCTCATCACTGAAGCACAGAAATAGCTTTCTCAAGGTCCACCGCACTTGCCTACCACCTGTAGTGTTTCATTAGTTATATTTAGACTCTAAATTCTTTGGGAAAAGGACTATCTTCCTGTTAGGAAGAAAACTGGCAAAATTTGTCCAGCCTACACTCATGTAAAGAGACTGTTAAGTTCGCTTGTGGACATGAAAAACTTCCACAATAATTTTCTCTGCATCTTCCTAAGAAAAACTGAGAAATAAGTTTCAGCCAAAATAAGATGTCAAGACATACTTGAAAACAAAGTCAGCTTTCCCTCTAATGTCATTTTCTTGCACAGAAATATTGCAGGCATGTGGATAGCATTTTAGGGAAAAATATTTTTTGGTTTTACACTAGCAAAGACTTCTCAATCACATGATCTATCCATAGATAGATGGATGATCTATCCCTGAACTTTGCAAATTTAGCACAACTTCTGAATGAATAGAGATTGCATTGATTCATTAAGAATAAATATGAAATATTTATTCTGGACATGTTAAAGCCTGTTACCACCCACTCTGTTTGCTAGATCTTCAGAACTTTGGTTTTGTTCGTTCATTATCAACCCAAGTTCACTTACTTCCAGTGGTGAATCAGCTTCAGGTTCACTCAACATCCCAGTGCACACCTGGGCTCCCCAAACTCTCTTGTAGTACAAAAAATTACTACACCTACTCATGCAAAGCAAATTGCTTTGTGCTTCACAGTGGCTCACACTGCCTTAGAGGATACATCCTACAGGAGAGTGGGACTCAGTGCTAAGCTGTCTGGCACAAGCAGTATTTGGTGCTTTTGGAAGAAAGGTCACCTGCTCACTCTTACTTGCAAAAAGTAATCTCAGATTTTGCAACAAAATGTTAAGTGGAAATACTGCAACACAAAGAGGAGTTCAGAAGAAGGAAACCAAACCGTAGGCAGAAGCTGAGAGAGCAGGAGAGACCTGCAACTTATTTGTTAAAAGTAATAATTCATCAAATTACACAATGAGAAAACAGGTAGATGTAAGGATACTGTATATGGACGTCGAGGATTCAAGACAAACTAATGCTTACTTTGTCATGGAACTGGAATCAATGATAGACTTTAAGATATTCCCTAGAAATAACTTTCAATCACCTCATAAGGTTGTCTGATAACAATTTAGGAAATTAGTCTCTTGGTTTCTTTATGTGAGATGAATACTCCATTTATACTTGCTTTCCCTTTTCTCTATTCTATTTTGGGCTGTTCTCCAAACGTTTGTATTTGTACACATTCTTCAGTGCAATAGACTGACTATATCTGGCTGGCAGACAGTTCCAGAAGCTACCTACTCTATAGAAACCTGCCCCAAAACTTATGTGAACTAAAAGGCAGATAACTAACATTTAAGAAGAAAATTTTAAATATGATGGAGAACCATGTCTCAGTGAGGCCAAGAAGTCCTGTTCTGGAGGCAGCTCTTTTCCCAGGGTGAAGGCAGAGAGCCCAGGCCCAATTTGGAGTCACTCCCTGCGGTGGCAGAAGCCTGGCAATGCCTGCCCGGCTCACACTCCAGCACTCTGCTGATTCAGCAGGTCTCTTCAGCAGCTACGTCAACAACTGGAGAGAACCTTCCTGACAAGGACTGGGTATACAAAGTTCTGTAAAGATCACATTTTTATTCTGAGTTCAGCCCTGATCACAGCAACTTTGTGAGGACTTTTTTGTGCAAATTAGGTCCTGTTAAACAGATTCACTTTCATTAAATGGCAATGCACTGATGTTTCTGGCATCTAGCTTTTATGCACACCAGTATTCTCATGTGAGAGAAAAAGGAAACCATATGTTTTGATTCACCTTCGGTTCTCTCTGCCATATGATATTGTATTCTAGTGACAAAATGTTTTTAATGAACAGAAAGTGTTGAAATCTATTTGCAAATATGGGTCAAAAGTAAAACACTAAAACCCAATTTAAGGCTAAAGATCTGTATTAATACAAATATTACAGTTCTGTAAGAATTAACATATTTTGCTCTGTTCCTTAATGTGGGTTTCCATAAAGATACTTCAGGCTGTAAAAATTCATTTTCCTTTCTTTTTCTGCAAGCTTGAACAGAGATAAAATGAAAGAATCATATCTTGGGGATGTCAGGAACTTATTTTAAATGCTGCTTTACCAACAGCCAAAGGGCAGCTACATTTTAGGGGACCTAGAAAAGGATTTTTTTTTTCCAATTAATAAAAAATTAGCTTTTCAATATGCTAACTACTTTTTTGCAAGTAGTAGGTGAGTCTGTCCCCTAGTTTCACTACTTTTTTTTTTTTTCCCTCCAACAAAAAGTTGAAAAAAAAAAAGTTTGCCTTTATCACTGATTTGCCATGGATTAGTTATACACAT